>NW_010299152.1:23438-36053 GCF_000700745.2 Antrostomus carolinensis | reverse complement strand
AAGGAGCAGAGACCCTACCCATGAGAGAGTCAGCAGAAGGGTTCTCCCACACCCCGGGAAGCTGGTCAGAATACACCAGAGGAAAAAAAAAAAAAAGATGATAATTCTCTCAAATGCACTTGGAAGATTACACAGGCTGACTCATGGGCACATTTAACGGGTTTCTGGCAGAGTGATTGTACCTCCTCATTTGAACTGCTCAAAATGAAGGCAGAATTTTAGTCACACAGAAATTATATCAAAAGGAAAAGCCAGATGTTTTGTGAATCCCACCACTAATGAGCTACAAGTGCTGTTTTTTCCATTGTACAAGAAAATTATGAATTTTTAAACATATACAAAACAAATTGTTTATGATTACATTAGACCTTCAAAAGAAAGTGGGAACATAAATTCAGAGATGAATAGCATAATATTGGATGCTTGCCTCACTGCTTGACTTCAATAACTTATCTCAATAAATCCCCCAGCAGAAAAGCATCTTATGTACTTCAAGCCTGGAAAAGATGAGACATGAATGCTGGAGGAATTACAAGACAGAGGGGCTTTCTTGCAACAGTGAACAAGCTGAAAATTACAAGGTAATGGAAACTCAGCGGGAGGCCCCCGTACCCTGCCATTAGTTAACTCCTACAATGATTGCTGCAGAAATCACTTAGGTTATGTAAGCACTGTACACTGTTTCTGCACTTTGCATCTCTCTCCACCTAAGCACACAGACAATTTAATTAGGCAAGAGGAGATAGGTGAGCAACAGGGACTTGGGCTTGCAGGATGAAACAGATCTGCCTTCCCAACCAAACAGCAGCCCTTTGTCCCAACACGACTCTCTGCCTGTCTCTTCCTTGTTGAGGAGGCTGTGCAGATCGGTTTATTAAAGCATTTACCATTTTTAAGTGAATATAGCCCCGAGCTCCCCAAACTGCACTACTACCGTGACTGTGGAGCTCAGGAAAAGGAGGAATTAACAGCGGGAAAGTATTTGGCTTAAGTTGCTTAAAGGGTAATTAGTGCCTGTCCCTCATGCTCCTTTACCATGGTCTCATCCCATAGAAACACTTGTTATTCCAGTCTTGGATAATAAGTCAGCTTCATATAAATGTCTCTGGGCTGTAGCTCTTATTTTATCAACCAGGAAGCTAATGAGGGTAGGACAGTTTTCCAGTTTTAAAAGGGAAGAAGAAAGCCACCCGAGCAGGTGCAATATGACAGAGCAGAGTGGGAAGTGCACTTACAAGAAGGCACAAGAAAGTGGGCAAGAAGAAAATGCTTCCTCCAAGCAGACATGACACAGACACAGAGTAAATCCTCTGCTGAGAAGTTGGGAACATGTAGGAGATACAGAGGAGATCACATTAGGCTTTCCCCAGAAGCTAAGGAAGGAGAGAGCAATGGTAATGGCTAATGGAACATCACTTTGTATTTAGAAAGTGACACTGGTGCTGTGAGTGGACTTACAGATCTGGCATGAGGAGGTGCAGTGCCAGGACTGTGGAGCAGGTACCTTGACTGCAGGCTCTGCACACTGCAAAAAGGCCCTGCAAGACAAGAGGCCACCAGCAGAACATTGCTGCCCCGCAAATTTTACCCTCTGAAAACTGCTCTTTCCTACCCTCCTTTATGCTATCACATCACAAAGCCATCAGCAATCTGTCCTCAACCCTGAGGGTTAAGGGTTGTTTGGTCTCAAAAGCCAAGTGAATGAGATGCCCATGCCAGCCTGAATTTCCTATTTCTCATCCCTCGTTATGAAGTTTAACTTCACAAGACCCTGGGCCCTGTGCCACTGGCCAGGTCTGTCCCTACCTCAATTGAGTTTTAGAATGGAGAAGACAGCTTCTCCTCCAGGGCCACAGGGAGAAGTTTTACTCATCATAGCAGAGAGGAAACACAAGTTACAGCAGATCAAACCTACAGCCTGATTTTTGATCTTAGGTGCTTAAAAGATAGGCATCTAAATCCATATTTTGTTACTTACACGTCTCAGCGAAGTATTTTGGGGCATGACAGCACAAAGCTTGACCCTGAGGAACTTGAAGCTAGATGTGACTTGACGCTTCTGATAGCTGTCATCTTGTATACCTGCATGTGAGTCAGGCCCAACCTCACCTGATGTCCATCACAGCATCTGCTGGAGAGAGGTCAGAATCCAGCCTAGGCTGGGGCTGGTTTGAAGTGTGCCTTAATGGAAACTCTTGCATTGCATGTGTAATTCTTGGGCTCCACCTCAGCTCGCAAAGAGAAGCTGGGAGTTATTTCCTCAAAGGCACTGAAGGGGCAGTGAAGCCCCTTCCATGCTATCATTATGCACTATAACCACCAGCAACTGCTTTGATATACACTGCTTGCATTTAAACTCAACCCTCCGCCAGCATTTTCCAATCAATACTGTGCCAGGATTTCTGAAATATCTTGGTATTTTTCAGTAACTATGACAGAAAATGCCAGATGTATTGCAAATGCCACTGGAGCCACTAGATGACATTTATTCCTCTGTGAGGCTTCAATATCAGTGGGACAGATCGTGTTCTGAGCTGAGGAAGGGATGGATTTCACCCTCTGTGTCTCAGAGATGCTTTCAGGGTGGTGACTGTTACATCCCTCCTATGAAATATGCAATTATAAAACCCTGTCTCTCACTATTCTAAAATAATTGTTTCTCTAACATCAGTAAGATACTGGATATTAACTGTAAAATATTCTTGTCTTTCTTCTGTATCCAGAAGACAAGAAGTTTAGAAACACTGGTACTCTATGTGTGAAAGTGAATCTCTGATGGCAGAACGTGCCTTGGTTTTTATGAGTTTCATTTCAGGAGTTGGCTGAATTTTTAACTCAAACCAATAAAATGCATGGATGCCTTAACACACTCATCCAGTTTCCGGGACATGTTAGAAGATTACCAAGCTTGCCTGACTCTAATTAAAAACAGACCAGTGGGCAATCAATTTAACTTGTACCAACCTGTAATTACACTGTTTGCTCTAGAGCTCTACAAATAAAGGTGGCAAAGGAGAAGGGGCTTCTGTGGGATTTTTGTGGTGCTGCCCTGAAGAACCTCAGAGCAAGTCACTTGTGGTAAGTTTTAGTGTGAGGACTGCATTGTTTGAAAATCATCTCAATACTACTTTATAAAACAATAAACTGGAAGATGTGGGAACGTAAAAACCGCAATGTTCTCTATGAATCGCTGCTTTATTCCACTCCTCCTGCTGTCAGACCAGGTTACTCACATGACGAGCTGTCTTCTCTCTTTTTCAGTCTCGCTGCTTGTTTAGCTGTGCTGGGTGTTTCTACAGGTAGGTCTCTCATTACTGATGCTGCTGGACTATTCAAAAGTGCAGTTTCATCCTCTTCTGTCTTTCCATTTTCTCTGTCACTATTAAGGCTGGAATAAGGACAAGAAATACAATCAAGTTCTTCAGTTCCATGACCACCCTTCCCTTCTGGACTGATTTTTTATTAAAAGGATTGCTGAAGAGTTATCCAGCTGCTGTTCGAATAGCACCTCAGCTTGCACAGTCTGTGCCTGATTTAACCCAAGAAATTCACTGTTGTCTTCCCCATCTTGGCACTTTGTACAGCAAAGGAGTATTTACAGCCTCAGCGTAACGTTATGGCAAGACAACCCTGTGCGACGAAGGCCAGCTATGGTGCTTCCTTTTCCCTATCACCGTATGATGTTAAATTCCATATCTCATGCCCAGCAGTGGAAATCCATTGACAATTTCTCCTAATTCAAGCTCTGTCAATTAAATGACAGCAAATAAATGACAACTCCAATAGCACTGCATAACTAAAACGACTCTGCAACAATTTTTGCTTTATTGCTCACTTGTATCATATCAAGTATGCCACAATTCTGAAAAATATCCCCAGAAGAACAAAAAAAAAATATTGAGGAAGGAAGAGAAAATAGTGAAAGAAGAGACCAGAATCTGCTTTCTCATCTTGGGTTTACACAGTTCATTTCTTCTCAAAGACTGGGTATAGTTCAATGCAACTGATGAGGTGACTGGTAGATACTTAGAGCAAAGCTGGTCTTTCACAGCAATTTACACTCCCGTCTTTGATTTGTAATGCCAAGACACTCAGCTATTGCCAGACGCTTAGTTAACATCAGGTTTTCAGGGAAAAAACCACACAGTTCAAACCCATGATTTAATAACTTGAAGTACTGTATCGCCTCTGCTCCCTTGGAGACATCTGACGCACAGGAAAACCAGATTACTCACTGTTGACACTAACTTGTTTCACTGAGGATTCTTACTTGTTCTCAATGATCTTCAAGCACTGGAGAGTGTTAAATGCACACCACCAAACAAGAAATGCTTATAATGATAGTTATTTGCCACACATTCCCTCACTGCTGGATGTCTGCAGGATGGATGGGGGAACAGGCAAGAAACAGAATCACTGAATAATTTAGGTTGGAAGGGATCTTTGGAGGTCTTTAGGCCAACCTCTTCCTCCAAGCTGTCCCAACTAAATCAGATTGCCAAGGACCTTGTCTGTGTTAAATATCTTCACTGGTAGAGATCTCATACCCTCTCTGGTCCTCTGTTCATGTCTGATCACTCTCATAATTAAATTGTTTTCTTTATATCTGGAAAGGAATATCCAAAAGGTTTATGTATCTGGAAATGTTTCCTCATTTCTATTTCCTTCTATCACTGCAATTTCCTGCACTGAACACTGTGTTTGTCATCTCTTCTCCTAATAGAGGGAAAGCTAGAATCAAGCTGAATGGAAACCTTTGACAGCATCAGTATTTTGCAATATTCTTTAATAACCAGGTCCTGTGCTCATATCCAGAGATGTGTTAACTCTTACTCAGGATCTAAGGTCTAACTCTGAAGTCACTGAAGTTAATGAGAGCTTTCCCATTTGCATTACCTAACATCCCTCGATGTCAGTGACGGTTTGTGAATGCTCAACAACATTTAACAATTATTAAATAAGGACTCAAGTGACATCACCACTAGCTGGGATTTTGCTGGACTATTGTATATGCTGCAGTAACTTGCACTGTCAACCAAATTCATGTTTTTCACAAAAATAACAGGGTGAAGAAGGATCAGTGAATTTACTAGAACGCCCGAAGCATGTCAGCACAAGAGACATGACAGTAAAAGAACTGCTATCACCAGCTGAAGCACTGAGCTCAGTGGTCTGAAAGCAGCTCTGGCTGGTACTTTGCTTATCATTAAGTAGGAAGTCGTTCAGTTTCTCTCCCAATATTTGCTGCCGTAGACCTCAAATATAATTCTTTCCGAACAGGAAAGCGCTCCACAGGTGAATCAGTTCCATTTGCCACAAAGGCAAACTGCTCTGCTTCATAATTGATTTTCCACAGACAATTGATTTAAACTTTTCAAACCTCTCATGATGGTAGGATTAGATCTGAGTCTTTACAGTGCCCTACAGTTTGCAGGGTGAGCTCTGAGCTACATTTCTCTGTCAGAGAGTTCTGCTTAATTGGACGAAGGGGACAGAGTTCAAGGGCAAGCCAACAGAAGGTGTTTTATTTAAACATAGCCCTGAAGTACCTATAATGAGAAAGTGTATCTCTCACTCCCATGTATAAATGACAGGAGCAATGTTTCAATTCCATTTACCTCTCTTGGCTGGGTGGTTAACACAGAAACCTGATGTATTTTATCCTATAGCATTAGTCAGGGAAATGCGTTTATTATGAGTTCCATTATAATATACTTAGCCCAGTCGTTTCAAGTGATGACTAGAGGTTTATTCAGGAACTCGTTCAGCACCAGCTGCAGTTAAAAGGAAGCTTCACATGTCAGTGGAAACTGCACGAGATCTTTACTGGCTGTTACAGTTAAAAATCATCAGTAATAGAGCTGAGGAAAAGTCATTAAACATTTTTACATGTAGCTTACTGGCATAAACAGTGTTACTTCTCCCAGTGCATTACTGTTTGCAGGAAGTTTTCTTATTAGGATAGGTGGGAAATACCAAACCCCCGTGCTTGTCATGGGAATATGTTTCCTTCTGACAAGTTTGGTTTGGTACTTCAGAACCAGGAGTTCCCCAGAAATGTTTTCACCCACATTAGGAAGGTCAAGCAGCAGCAGTAATGAGCCCTCTGCCCATAGGGCCCCCTAGCACACCCAGCCTTATTTTGTGAGGGAATAAAAAGATTAAAGCTTACAGTGTTCCCACATCATTAAACCATTCTCAAATTTAAAATCAAATATGGAAAACCTAAATTTACAGAATATTCAATTTTTTCACAGTCCAACTGAGCATTCATCAATTTTGCTGTCCTCCAGTGCAGAGGAGATAGCATCCCCACAGCTCTGGGTGATTCCACCGGTGGTATTTACTGGCTGGACCAGAAAGGAGTAACAGTTCACAGAGAACATGTTTTATATCAGTTAATAACGTCTGAAGTTCTTGGGCTAAGAAAAAAAAAAAAAAAGACTGGGGATTTGGTGGCTGACAAAGCTGACAATCATGTACAGTGAACACAGATGGTCTAACTAAGCTATTTATGTTCTGAGTACCATGCATGACTGAAAATTATCAGTACTGGATGGAGTTTTCCACATTAAGAAAACTGTATTTTCTGCATATAATGAAAATTTCTTAAAAATTGTATTTTAAACTAGCTGGGAAATGCTGCTATGACAGAAAACGAGGCAGTTGAATCTCTCGGGTAGATCTGCCCAGACCTACTGTGCCAGGACACCATGGAAGGACTTTAACAACTCCATATGAGGTTTTCCTTCAATAGGAAATGGAACTAACAACTTTTCTTTTTACAGTATTCTTGAGTATGTGGATAAGATAAAGATACCTACTGTGTTCCTGGGGTCTGGATCCTTTCCTTAAGGCTTGATCTCAGCGTGGTGCTCAGCAGCTTGCAGTCAGTGGTGTGCAGGCACTCTGCATAGCTAGGAAGTTTTTCTCTGTGTCACTGCCAAGCCCTGGCATTGTCCCTGACCCCACGGTCCCCAGCTCCCTGCTGCACTCTGGGCTCTCCCTGTGCTCTCCCCAGGTCCTGGCCCCAAGGTCTCTCACAAACACCCCAGCACACTCTGGGAAGGAGCAGACTCCCATCCTTCCCAAGGGTTGAGCCTGACCCAGTAGCTCCCTTTTTGAAGACAGATTGTTATGGCCAAGGACACATAAACACATTCCTCTTTTCCTATTATCCCTTTTCCTCTCTCTGAATAACTCAATCCCACTTCCCTCTTACGAGTCTGACCCACAGCACATGGTCTTGCATTTCCAGCCCCACCAGGGAGCATCTGCCATCACCCAGTTGGCATCACCAGTGCTGGGTGAAGAGTTGCTCAGATGGTTTCACAAGTCCAGCAGTGACCCCAAGACATTAATTCCCACACATTTGGTTCACGTTTCTCCTTCCTAAAGGACAAACTCTGGTAGCCAAACAGTCTGACAACAGTGTCTGAGCTCGAGACAATCAGCTCAGGACAAAGGCAAAGATAATTGCTGTTGTCTTCCCTTTTGTCATAACTGTGCTGGGAAGAAACAAGCTCCCACTGCCTCTCCTCACCACATAGAATTGAGCTGTTTGTTTTTCTTCACAGTGATACTATTAAGTTATTCTGAATTAATAGATGAGCCAGTCAATAGAAAGGTTACTCCTTATGGCAGGCATGCAGGAGACCCAGCTGACAAGGTGTTTTTCCCATTAGAACAGCAAGGATTTTAATAGAGTGTAAATGTCTTTAATCACTCAGGCTAAACAGCACTAAGCACAAGTTCAAGGTGACTCCAACGGCTCCTGTTCAAAATCTGCATTTTCATCTTCCTTAGATTAATTCATATTTTAATTGCTCATATCACTGATTGAAGTGCTAGCAAAGGGAGCACTTTCATTCCTTTGATCTCCTGCTTTCACTACACACAGGCAAGGCTGGACATTAGGCAAACCTACAAAATTGCTCTGCTTCAGGGGACAGCACGTGGCACAAGAGTGGAACGGCTGAAATCACACAGCATGAGTGGCAGCAAGGCCTGGGGACAGCCTGCCTCATGCTCCTCATGCTACCCCATACATTTAACTGCTTACACCATGACCAAAACAAAAGAGACTTCATCAATTTTATGAAACTTTGAATCAGGAGGACACTTGGAGAATCCTTTTTTTGCAGTGAGCTGGCAAATTTCCACCCCAGGGTCAGAGCCCTGCACATGGTCTGTACTCAACCTGCCCCCCCTCCCCATGCAATGGGTCGCCGTGGCCCTGAGTCTCCCATCCTTCACATGGAGATAAACCAACAAACAAAATACCTCTTCATATATAAAGACCAATCAGTAAGACACTGCTTCACAAAGGGGACAAACAAGAATGGCTGTGATAAATGTAGAGATCATCATGAGTAGATTGGAGAAGGGACAATGACACCTTTTCTTCTTGCCACAGCACACCAGTGAGAAGCTTTCAAAGAAGTTGAAAGGAGAAAAATTCAAAGCCAGCAAAAAGAAATATTCCTATGCTGTGATTAGCCTAGAGCACTCATTGCCATGGGATGTTCCTGGAGGAAAAGCAAAGAAGATTTGAAAAGGCATTGTAAATACACATGCCCATCATGGCTGTCTGAAGTTGACGGCTGTCAAAATGGGGGAAGGGATGTTCATATTTTCTTTCAATGGGGGTTCTTGTGAGGTGTTTGTTCCTCTTTCTTTCAGGGGTTTCAACACCTACAGTCTAAAGTACCTGCTTCTGACGCCTGTCAGAGAGAAGACCCTGTGCTAAAGCTGCTGCTGGTGCACCCAGCCTGGATAGTCCTCTGTTGATGGCGAGTACTGATGTCAGGAGCAGCTCATGCTGCTTAGCACAAGTACCAGCTGAACCATCAACATATTAAAAAACCAACCCAACATGGCATTCTTCACTCAGAAAAGCTAGGTACAACTTGTTTCCTCCTTTTTTTCTGGTTGCCCAGGAGTGTAGCATCCCTGAGGGGCTTCTACTGAGGACATTATCACACCCATTGGCAAGTGAAGCCTGATTATTTCTGAAAAACATACCCATGGTTCAAAACCCAATGTTTCTGCGTTAACAGAAGAGGTTTTGCACAAAGCAGACATTTCAAGGCCCCAGTTAAGTTGTGCAAACCAGGAAGAGCACTGTCTTAGGCTGTAGACATGGGGACCACAGTCTGTCCCTGCACTAGGGGACATTCTTTTCGAGAGAAGAGAGGAGCTGCTGATGCCCCTGGTAATTACCTGTGCCAGCAGTCCCCATCCTCCTTTCAGCTGGGACAAAGGTCTTTCACGCCAGCCTGTTGCCTTCCTCCCTGCTACACCAGTTTGCCCAGCTTTAGATTTGCACTTCCTCCTTTAATTTGATTAGTGACAGCTGCTATTATCTGAGGAAATCTAAATTGCCTCTTCCTGTGCTAATGAATCACTGTACTATGTGTGTGGGGATTAGAGAACAAGATGGATTTATTAATACACTTCTAATTAAAGGGACAGTTCCACTGTTGCAGTGGCTTTCAGTGAAGGGGTTGTAGCAGGTTTTGGAGGTGGAGAGGAGAGCCACGGGTTGTCACTTCTAATTACAAGACACACTTGTACCTATATATCTTCTCAGACTGCAACCAGTGAGTGGAGATACTAATTTACGTTCATGGAGCAGGGCAGTGCTATCAACAGGGATGTCACATTAAACTCTCTTGTCTGCAGGAACCAGTTCAGGTCCAGCATGGTGCTGCTGCAGCTTCATCACCTGTTCCAGCAGCAGAATGTCTTTAAGCCACCAATTGCCTGGAGGTGGGAGGATGTACCAGGGAAAGGGTCATCCTAAATTGACTTCTCTCCTACACTTCTTCTTAAGCATCCTTTATTATCTGTCAGATAATAAATCACAGCTGTCTGATTAGATTTTGGGTCTGACTAAGGCTAACCACTCTTATCTAAGATTTTTAAGTTACAGTTGCTCAGGCCTCTAACATGAGAGACTTTAATGATTTTGTTTTCAAGGTAACTGAGCACTTAAAAAATCACCAGCCAGTTTGTAAAATGCTAGTGAAGGATTTTGTAAACTAGAGCGTAATTACAGCAACAACAGACCTGTTTGCAAGGTGTGATCTGAATACTGATGCCCCAAAGAGTAACTCTCACTTAGGCTTCTTGGGAGAGTACAAATTAAAAAAATATGCTTGTATATATTTTTCTTATCTCATATCTAATGCCAGGAACTCAGAGAGATGGTTCCCAGCCTCCCTTTACAACATACAATGGAGCAACACGTCTCCTGCTGTACAGCAGAGAAACAGGACTGGTCAGGAATGGCACTGCCCTGTCTTCACAGCCACAGCCCAAGCCAGCACCCTGAAACCCCACTGAGAATGAGCATGGGGAAGAAGAAAGTCCAAGTGTGCTCACATCTCACTCTTCAAACCAGGTCAGGTCTTTGGAGAGGAGAATGTCTAATCTGGTGTGGCCATTCTTACACAAATAATTTTATGTAGGGAATCTTAACTTTTCCATGGGATGAGCCAATAAGGAACTCTAATAGAGGGAACTGAGGAAGATCTTTCTTCTTGGACCCACCTTTTATTCTAATTCTTTTGTCCCTGATTTACCTAAATATGAATGTAGTATCAGTAGGGTTAAGACAGAACATGTTGTGAATAAAGCACACCCAGGAAGATGAGGTGCTCAGCTGTTCTAAGATGTCCACTGCAGACTTAGGTGTTCAGAAGATCAATATTCACGTTTAAAGCAATGCTGTGTGGTGAGGCTTAGGTGGCTGAGCAAGGTGAATTTATATACTAGTAATCTTGACCCACTGAAATCACCAGAAGTTTCTTCAGGTACTTCATCTCTGCCTTTGTATCAGAACCTGATCCTCAGCAGATGTAAAGCCCTGCCACTGAAGTCACCAGAACTATGCCAGGTTAGGTCAGCTGATGCTCATGCCCTTTCTCTCCACACTAATTTAACATGCATAATTATCTGCAAAACATTCTGCTGACAACAGTCTTCTCTTCTCAAATGAACTGTTCTCACTGCGTTCCCAGGTTCTACATCTTCTCTAATAACGTTGCACTCTAGGTGGATTATCCATCACCATTAAATCATTCATTCTTTCAGATACAGTTAATTTTAATGAGGCTGGTGTGGACTAACAAGCCATTGATTCATATTTACGGATACAGTAAACAACTCTTGATTTCTTTCAATCTCTGCACTTGAGCATGCTAAATAGATATAGCCAATGCTGCACGCTGGACACACGCCCACCTTATTACTGGAGATATCCAAACATTTCCTCCAAGGTTATCGCTGCACATTGCCGCAGAGGAAGAGAAGCTAAGAGCACATCGGTATGAACAGACCTGCAGGATAACTTGATTTCCTGTAGTAATTTCAAATAAATGAACACGATTCAGGTTTCAGTTATCACTCTGTAAAGCTGACTCATAGCTCCAGGAAACACCTAAAGAAGCAGAAATGCTTTTCATTGTAGATTCTCTCTTTCATTGGAAGTTAAAAGATTAGGGGTACCCAGACTGCTGTTATAATGGAGGAAGAGACAGTCCTCAGCTTGACCCCAGCTAATTTTGCTGTGGGGGAGCTCACTGCTGTGCTCAGTAGTAGCTCATATTGATGGCAGCAGAACCAGATGGAGAATCCCAACCCCAAAACTGCTATTCAAAACATAACAAGAAAAAAAATCTTCAAACACTTCTTAGCTACCCAGCCCAAATGGCTGTGCGTCGTGCTCCATGCTCCTTTATTTTAGATGCCAGAATTCAGCCTGTATGAATCACTCTATGATGAATCTCTACCCAGACTTGATATATAAATTACGCATTTTTCAGCATGTGAAAAGGGCAAGTCCCAGGATCAGAAGTTAACCTGGGACTCAAAGCATGAGTGGTCCAGTCAGTCTGGTATTACAGGGCCAGGAGGGTCTCCAAGACAACATATCATCTATCCCCTTACTTATGTGCCCACATCCTGGTGTGACGTTTCAGAGACACTCACTTGCCCTGGCTGCAGGACCTCCCGAGGCCGTCTGTTCCAGTCCTCACCACGCATTTCATGAAGAGCTTTTCACAGGCAATCTGAATCTCCTTGGCTGAAGTATAAAGCCTAAATGTCCTTGTTCTATCTACCACAGATAACACGGACTAATTACTCTCTTCCCTTTTTTAAGTGTTTTAAAGATGCCTCCTCTCCCCTTAGTCCTGATCTATCTTAAGTATGTGCTGTTCCACAGGCTCCTTATGATTCTGCTCTCCACTGATGGGACGTCAGCACTGGCCTCCCTTCCTCAGAGGGACAAACACATTTAGAAGACTGAGTTTCAGATACCACTGTAGGCAGTATGAGTCTTCTCAAAGTACTTTGAAGTGATGGATAACATTGTTAACTGTACATTTAGCTCAAGCTTTGGAAAACAAGAGTATTTCCCTCCCAACAAATTCAAGTGGTCTTCTGTATCACCCCAAAGTCATCCCAGGAAGCCACCCCATGGTGTGCTGCTAAGTGGCTACTACAGTGTTCCATCAGCTTCAGCTAAAGTCAAGAGGCCAGACTATGAAATTAAGAAAGAGGAAACTTGTAGAATATGCTGCTTGCTTGAACATATTTGACTGGTTCTTA
>NW_010299152.1:0-23406 GCF_000700745.2 Antrostomus carolinensis | reverse complement strand
TGCGTGAGGCTCAACTGGAGGCAGAGTGACCACCAACATGAAAGGGGGCCTGAGGAGGGTCCCACTGCATGGACAGCACAGCACATGTGCTGACTCAGCCCCAAGTAACAGAGAAGCTACAGCTCCTGTCTTCTATCAACATGTGCATAGTTCTAACATGCAATACAAACAACAATTTCTCCTTTGCCTAATTAAGAGATGTTAATTTAAGTGGGGTATTCAGTGTTTGCTTCAAGAAGCACAATTACTTCTGCTTCCACAGCATAAAATAAAAATCTCAAGAAGCTCCAAAGACAGGGCCTTGGGTTTGGGGTCACTAAACAACAAACTGGCTTTGACTTCCTCAGATTCACAAATCACAAAAACATACTGCTCATTATGTTCTTAGAAGACAAACTCTTGAGTCTCAGGGGAACATCTGCTAAAGAGTACTTCAGCTCCCGCTCCCAACTTCAACAGTCAGTGCATGCTCAGACAGATCAGAACAAACAGATTTTAGGCATTTATGCAATTTAGAAGTCCATGTTTTCAGAAGGTGCAGAGCACAAAAATGGATGCTCATCTTTTTTTAAGCATTTAAGTGAGGCACTTAACTTAGAGCAACACGGCTCCCTACATAACCTGTGCGAGTAAGCAGTACTTGCTAAGGTCTGGCCTGTCCTCCTCCTTCCCCAGATGATGGAGGGATCTCCACGGTCGCCACGTTCCTAACTTAACTGCTGCAGTTCTGAATAAGATAAACCTGGTTGCAACTGGTGCCAAGTCTTGAAACAACTTGGGGGATGCAACTCTTTTCCCCAAATCCATTCAGTTCGAAGGGATTCACTACAAGGACTATTTCTTGCATTCAGCTTGAGAATATGTCTAGAAAAGGTGAGTAGGTGCCACATGTGACACATGGGTTTGCAAAATAATGCTTAAAGAGACACTTGGGAAGCATTTGAAAGGACACAAGCCCTGAGAATGAGTTTCTAGTCGTTGTTCCTTCTTCCTTAATCCTTTAAACTACAAGGCATGCAGAGAAGAGGAGAAAATGAGGATCCTTCTATCAATAAGGAGTGGAGTCACAAAATAAACATGGAACGGGCAGTGAACAGAGCTGTCAGAAGAGCTATGGATACATATAACTCTACCACATCTATAGCGTCGCGGTGCCCAGGGCAGTTTGGAGGTTCCCCAAGAACAGCCTGTGAGTACCCGTGGGGTGCTGAGCTCTAGGCTCCCTCCTGTGGTGTGCACAGGGGGAACCTGCCAGGGCAACACCCTGCAGTGTTAAAAAGGCTCCTTAATCAGCAGAGAATTGTATTCTATTCTATAATGAAGGAAAACAGGATGAGAAGTAGACTACTTTATATTCAGGGCTCCAATAAGCCAACACTGTAGGATATATCACTATCGGAGGGTAAGGAAAGGGAAAAGAAGCTAAACCTTGGTATTATTAAATGCAAAATGTAAAAACATTTAAAGTGACACCTTTATGAAGACAGCTTTTAAATTATTCACAGTCAATGCAATACAATCCACAGCTAATTACAGTCTATACATGCAAATGAAAGTAATGATAATCATAATTACTTTGCACTTATATACTGTAGCAATTTTCATCTGAAGACCTCAAAGTCTTTATAAACATTAATTAATCCTCCCATCACCCTGGGTGTGCTAGGTAACTGTTACCATAATTCCCATTTTAGAGACAGGTAAACTGGGGTTCAGAGAGGTTAAGTGATTCTCTCACTGTCGCATTTCGATGCCGCAGGTGGGATCAGAGGACAGCCATCACACACTGCTGCCTGGTTACAGCTGCGGGGGCTAACGGAGCAGAAGGGTGCACTGGATTGAGGTGGGGAAGGTGAAGGGCAGATTCTTGAGCTGAGGAACAAGAGTTTGACAAAAACACCGCACTTACTTGTACTACAAAGACAGCACTATATTTATAGTGCACCACACTGCAGTAGTTCCACTGCTGAGATCCATACATTGAGCCTAAAAGTGCTGACACTGATTTTAAGGTTTGATTTTGCCTTCCATAGAGTTGTTTTATTTTGTTCTTTGGTTTTGTTTCTTCAAAGAACTTTGTCTAGGAGACAGGTTTGTAGAGAAAATAGCAAATATCAGAATCACAGCTGTTATCAGCTTTGGTTATCTAATAAAGACCTTTGATGTGAGAGACATGGAGCAGCTAGAACAACTCCAGAGGAGGCCACGAGGATGATCCGAGGGCTGGAGCACCTCCCCTATGAAGACAGGCTGAGAGAGTTGGGGCTGTTCAGCCTGGAGAAGAGAAGACTCCAGGGAGATCTTATAGCAGCCTCCCAGTACCTGAAGGGGCTACAAGAAAGCTGGGGAAAGACTTTTCATAAGGGCAGTTAATGACAAAACAAGGGGAAATGGGTTTAAACTGAAAGAGGGGAGGTTTAGATTAGATATTAGGAAGAAGTTCTTCACTGTAAGGGTGGTGAGACACTGGCCCAGGTTGCCCAGAGAAGCTGTGGCTGTTCCTCCCTGGAAGTGTTCAAGGCCAGGTTGGATGAGGCTTTGAGCAACCTGGTCTAGTGGAAGGTGTCCCTGCTGATGGCAGGGGGGCTGGAACTGGATGAGCTTTAGGGTCCCTTCCAATCCAAACCATTCTATGATTTGTACTTTAAAAATGCAAAGCAAGAGGATATGGTGCACTGCTGGCAAACAGGGCTGAATTCACCAAAGTTTTTGGTGCAAGGGCTCAGATTAAGACAACCAAGTCAGTCCTGTGCATTCTGGTTTCTGTACGTAGGCTCCAGGCTCTCAAGAAAGCTTCACCACCAGGTAATACTAAACACACAAGTTAAGGCAGTTTGTGCTGGATGCACCTGGCAGGCAGACACCTATGGGCTTCACAAGTTAGGTACCTATTTCCCACTGACATCCCACTAAATTTTGAGATTCTAACATTTATGCTGTGCTTCTGCAGCACCTACCCTAAGGCAGCAGTGAGGCAACCTGATAGGTGCTACTACAATAAAAGTAATTGGTCTTATACAACACAGATCCCCCAGGACAGGTTGCTGCTTCTTTCTTGGGCTAATGATCTGAGTTGCAGGATGCAAAAGATGAATGGACTTGAGAAATCCCCTTGGCAGAATATCTGACAGTCCAGGAGACAACAGAACAAAACTTCAAACTCCTCTCACCTGTTAATTACTTTTCTGGATTTGCATCCCGTGGCTCAGAAAATGCCCTCAGATTTTGTCCTTACCCACGTTTCTAAAGGCCGTCGTGTGTTAATCATTGTCTGGTACCATAAAATGCAACAGCCATCAATATCAAGCCTGCCAACTTAACAGACTCTTGTAATGGCTACATTTCTATAGACCTACACAATAAGACTAATTGCATGGGCTTGCTGTAAAAGCCAGAGGTCGTTTGATTACTAGCTGTTTTGTACCATGAAAGTGCACATTAATTATTTAAAAGATGGACTTATAATTATTGTAAGCTCTAAGTAATTACCTATAATTTTGGCAAGTGTTAGAAAAACTGATAGTCTAGCAAATTCAGGTTTTAGTCATTAGTAAGCTCATAATTACATTTAAATTGCAAAATGAAAATTATGCAATTTATCTCCCCAATAATGCATAAACATTACAGTGATTGTAGGTTTTAATGGACTATATTATTACTATAAAAAGCAGAGCAGTGATGGGCAGTGAGGGGCAATTTGAGTTCATTGCTGTTACTTTACATTATAATTGCTTATCAGGGACTGCACCGTGATGGTTCTCCTTGATTAACATGGGCTAAGTCCATCTCACCCATCAAACTGTACTGGAAAATAACAAAACTTACTGAAGAGTCACTAAAAACTGTGACTAATCTTATATCAATACAGGGCTAATTGCTGTAGGTAAACGATCTAGAAATCACATATTTACTCTTTCTCTGTCCCTTAAGAACAGTCGAATTCCCAAGTCATGCTTTTCTGGGTAGGGCTGCTTTTTCATTCAGACTTTTCAGGATCTGTTCTCATAAACTCCTCACCCACACCTGAGACTACTCAATGCTACTCCACCACCTATAAAAACAAGAAGGAATAAAAAATGCCACCAAGTAATATATACACAAGAGGATTTTTCAAATGCTGCTATTCCAAAGCAGTCTGTACACATCTAATACCCCAGCATGTCAATGGCAAAATCCATTTCAACATGAGAAAAGCAGTATCATGACGAGATACAGCTTACCAGACAAGAGAACCGGTCTGGAGCAGCAAATTGTTCAGCACTGCTTCAGAAAGAGGAACATTCTGATAATAATAAATGCAAACCATCATATCTGACCAAGTAACCATGGATGTGCATGCTCTGATGCTTACAGATCACCATCTGCCCCCTCTTCAGCAGCAGGTGTTCACAGAAGAGTTAATCCCTGATTAGCAAGATCCCTAAAGTCTTAACAGCAGCAGTAGAGAGTAAGTAGGAGTAAAGAGTGAGACCAGTTTGAAGCTGGGACACATTAAACTGGAGCATGGGACAGTAGTTTCCAAAGCACACAGTGACATCCTACTGAACTCAAAGGAAGTGTTATTACATATCATCAGAAGGACAGTAAGTTTGTTCCAGTTTAATAATGCCATTATTCCTTTGGTTTCTGGTGATGGCTGAAGTGATTTCTATGTGTGGACTTCAGCTATCAGCCAAAGGTGTTGGTCACACAAGATCTAGGAGCAATACTGGGGAAGAGATTAGGATAGAAATGTAGGATATTTTCTCCATCTGAAAATGACTGCAATCAATACATGTTAGAAACTAGGTGAGGCAGATGGGTTTATATCCAAAACACAGCTTTTTTTCAGCCAACAGCACACTTCTCTCTACAGCCAAACAGTGATATTGGAGTTCAATACTTCCTGAAAAGAAAAGGCAACACCAACCACTGTGAATCACTCGTGCAATCTCCTTATGGATTTTCACCTTCCCTGTTACATGGACTTTTCAGAAAAGTGACCAGAGATATTGGTAGAGGCAAAACCCACAGCATTGAGTTTGAAATCAGGACCTGCCCATGCAGTTAGTTGTTTCATTATTTCAGTATGACTCTTGTCTACAACAGCCCATCTTGGCCATAGAAAACTTGTCCCCTTATGATGTAGGAGGAACATGACACTGGGACTGTACTTCCAGGCTTGCCTGCAGTGAGCCACTTTCATGCTGCGTGCACCTCAGAAACTGGAGTCTTGCCAGTACAACTGGCTTGGTTTGACACCAGGGAAATTTAAGAGCTGCTTTGTATTGTTATTTTACAAGCCCTTATACAATGTTTGTTTTAAATGATGTGCAGTGTGATTTAGTGGTGTTTGCTGAAACGATGAAAGCCAGTGCTTGATGTGCTGTACTATGTGACTGCTGTCTTCTTCTGGAGATGAGATATTACTTTTCAGTGGAGTTTCCCAAAAGGCAGCAGCAGCTTTAGCCTCTGGGGCACCGAATCTGCTCAGAAATTTCAAAAATAAGATCTAAGGGAAATGAGCACGCCTTCAGCCCAGCTCTGCACGCCATTTAGCGGAGCAGCTCTTCCGGATGACAGGCAGGCAGCTGCCCTGTGCAGCGGTTGATGCAGCAGTGACCCACAGCAGTGGTGGCAGAGCCCACAGCCTGGTGACCAGGGCGGTAACGCCAGCAGCATTGTAAGAGCCATTCCAAGAGCACGCCAGGAGTTTGCCCCTACACTGATAACGTCAGTGAGAGTTTTGTTACTTGCTTTTGGGAGTGCAGGGTCAGGCTTTTATTAGCTATACATAGAATACAGAATGGTCTGGGTTGGGAGGGACCTTAAAGCTCATCCAGTTCCAACCCCCCTGCCATCAGCAGGGACACCTTCCACTAGACCAGGTTGCTTAAAGCCTCATCCAATCTGGCCTTGAACACTTCCAAGGAGGAGCAGCCACAGCTTCTCTGGGCAACCTGGGCCAGTGTCTCATCACCCTCACACCAAAGAATTTCTTCCTCAGCTCTCATCTCCATCTCCCCTCTTCCAGTTTCAAGCCATCACCCCTTGTTCTGTCACTCCCTGCCCTTGTCAAAAGTCCCTCCCCAGCTTTCCTGTAGGCCCCCTAACATTGGTGAGATTGTTGGAGGCTCCATGCATATCTGGGACAGCAAGGAGCTACTCTAAGGCTATAAAACAGAGGGCATTGATCCCACACTGTACATTTAAAGGCCACGGTCAGATCATTTCTGGTGTCAATACTCAGTCCCTAGTCCCCTTTCTGTGAGCTATGGCATGAAGGGTCTTCTGCCTGGACAGCTTTGTTGCATCAGGCAGATCTAGCTGGTGGATATTTCTCAAATGGTGAGAACCAAAGTCTCTGCCCCAGAGGGCAGATGGGAAAAGAAAGCATTACTTTTTGTCAAATGATAGGCTCTAGCTTCCTTAAGTTCCAAGGGATGATCCTGTATTGCTCTTAAAAGCTGATGAAATTCCTGCCCTGTATAACTTCCATGTTCATACAGGGTGAAAGAGTGGGAAATAATAGGACCCCGGGGACTTCCACACTGCTGAAGAAATCTAATCCAAAACCTCTCTCTGCCAAAGCCCAGTATCAGGTGCTTCAGTGAAGATGCATTAAGCCTTACAGGAGCTAAACACGGGATAATGTTATCCCACAACGTCTACTCAAGGCTTCAGCCTAATCCCCACTTAGCAGAGTTTCACCTGAGCAGGATAATTTATACCCCTTCCAAGCCTTTTTATTAAGTAGCTTAATTCTGCATCGAACCATTCAATGCCTCTTTGCACCTCCCTAAATTCCGGCCCTTTGTAGGAACTGCCAATTTATATTACAGACACATCAAGGCTTTGAAAAAACTTCCTTTCTCTAGCAAGAGCTCTTTGCCCTCTGGTTCAAAGGTGTCTCTGGTCACAGGTCAGTGAGTAACCAGAACACATCTTAAGAGAAACAACTTTTCAGCCAGTGCACATTTCCTCTTGGATGATGACAGCAACGGCAACATGGGATCGCTGGGCTGGCAGAGACTAGATGGGTCACTAAGTCCCGTGCCTTGAGAGCAAAGGCCAGTACGTCCCATCATCTCCTTCAGACATGCTTCAAGCTGCACCTTTAAAAAGACAGCACTTTTGCTCCTGTTATTCTCTCATGAATATTGCTCTATTCCAGAATCTTGTTGCTTTAAGGGTTAAATGCTGTCTGATTTCCAGCCTAAATTAATGCGCAGTTAATGTATATGTTTTTGCTCTTAGCCAGTGCGTTCCCCTCTCTCTGCTCTTTACTCCCATACGATATTTTTAGACAGCAATCAGATTGTCTCTTGGTCTGTGATTTGATAGACTAAACAAGCCAAACTCTTCAAGTCCCCTCTCTTACAGTACATTCTGCTTTTCCTTTAATCATTCAGTTCAAGTTCACCTTTCCGGGACATGACTCACTGGAGTGGGACTGCTTCAGACACAGCTTGCTCAGATACTTCCTTTCCCTTCAGAGACCTTCATCTGACAAACCCCAACATCACATTGCCATTTCCACAGCTGCAGCACATGGGTGCTTCGTGTCATCAACCAGATAACAAGGAAATTTGCCTCTTTTGTTTCAAACTGATGTCTGTTAATCTACTATGAAAAATTCTTGCTATTAGTCCAAGCAAGCACATGACCTCTCACTTCATATTTTTAAACTGCAATTTAAATTGCAATTAATGTTGAAAGCTATTTAAGGCTGTATTGGTGTGATAAAGCCATTTTTTTTTTTCAATTAAAAATTGGGGGGAAAAAAATTGTTTTGTTATTACTGCTCTGAGCCTGCTTGCTCAAATTCTTCCTACAGGTTTGGCTTACGCAGCTGCAAGCTACCAGGACTCTGCCAACCTCTCCACCATTGGTACTGAATGAACAAAACAGCTGCTCTCCAAGACCAGCTGTAGGAGAGAAAGAGATGTGGAGCCCTGGCTTCACCCACCTCAAGTGAGCTCCTCACTACATAGCCCTCAAGACTCTGGGGAGCAGATCAAATAGAGCTACCAAGACCATTTTGCAAGTGTCTTATGAAGAGAAATGTCAAACCTTTGTCCTGCCAGAACTGTAGAGTGTCACTGTCCATCAGGGAGGTTTGGAAGGTATTGCTGCCCCTGAAGTCACCATCTGTACTTTGCTGGGCAATGAGCTCACCTAGTCCCATCTCCCCAGGGTTCCTCAGCAGCCTGTGCCACCCCATTACCCTCCAGAGGAGATGTCTGTGGTACAGAAGGCCTGGAGCAAGAGCATTCATAAGAAGTTACCGGAAGTTTGATAGGCCTAATGCTGGTCTTGGTAACTTGGTAATTACTTTGAACTTAATTCTGTTCTTGCCGATGTCCAGGGGCACATTTTTAAAGTAGCATTTGTGTCCTGTGAATTAGCACAAAGGCCCTTTCTCTGGTTTTACAGGCACAGCAGCAGTACCCACTCACAGTGCTGTCTATCAGGATGTACTAACAACAGATGGGTTTTAAGGACAAAGTCTCTGTCTAAACAGGGGAGTGATGCCCGCTGGGAGCATGTGAGATGTCTGCCTATGCAAAGCCACCAGTGACTTTGTTGCCAGAGAGGCTGAGCTACCAGGGGACTGGAGGGAACAGCTCTGAAATCCCCATGACCAGGTTTTACAGATCCCTCTCCTGCCCTGCCCGTCTGGGCCTGAGAAAAGGCAGCTGAGCTTCATTAGTGAATCAGCCAAGCAGGACAGGTAGCCTCAGGTTACACTAACGAGCCAATTAAGAGGACTTATAAAGGAAACTTGGCTGGGTAACAAGGGAGGAGAAAGCCTGGCAGCTCTGGTTGCTGAGGCAGAGCTCAGCAGCTGAAGATGGGCTGCTGCATAATTACCAAAGCTTTTTGCATCGTGCCATTGGGGGAAGGGTACACTTAAACGATTAAAGATGGCTGATTTGGGGCTGTGATATTGTTAATTTGTTACATCAGAGCCTGAAGTAAACCAAATAGTAATAAATTATTATATTCTTGCCCTACCTAACAGGATACCTTGGGGCATTTTGGACACCCCTGCACCTAGTGTCCCAAGATCCTACCAACACCCTTGAGGTCTTCCAAGGTAGCTGGGAAGGTTGCTCAGCATTTTGCTGTGTGGTTTAGTGTGGTGGTAGAACTGGCCCAATCTATCACAGGGAACAGATATTAATTACCAGGTTGTTGCTGTGTTGCACAGTCGACTCAGGCAGCTTCTCACCTGTGTGCAAGAGTCCTTTCCTCCTCTGCAACTCTGCCCATCTGATGTGCATGACTAGCCTGCCTTGTGGCTTGCAAATTATTGTCAGGAGTTGTGTCTGTGGTGGTGGTGAAGTCAGAATTCACCAGTCAGGTGGTGAGATCAGAATAAATACAATAATTAAAAACATCTATTATTTTCTTGCAGGGAAACACTCTTCGGTCTCCTCAAATCCTAAGCTGTTTGCTTTGCATTGCATTAAAAGCTAAAGTTTCAGCTATTTTGTCAGAGATCTGCAGCTCCCAGAATACCTGTAGTGTCCTGACAGCCCAGTGGCTCATGGAGAACAATTCCATCATACAGCAGTTCCCAGTCACCAGAGATCAAACCCAAATACAACCAGTGTTTTACAGCAAATTCCTTGTTCTCCTCTGAGGGTGGGAATTAAAACTGTGACTCTGAACAACCTTTTCAACTTAATCCAGTCATCAATCTGTCTAGACACTAGATCACAGACAACAATTCTGGAGGAGAAGAGGGTTGCTGCACTTTTTGGTTTGGGCTTGAAGTAACTTAACGATTATGCAAACTGACCTCTTTGTCAACCTATTTGCAACTCATACCTGAAGCTATTTTTGATGTCTCCAGGGATCCATTACAAACCAGAAAACCCAGACAACCCACTGGGATTTAATACACTTGGGTTGGTGAATTTCCTACAAGTTTCCTCCAGATCTGCACAATGAATCTTCGGGCAAGAGTTAGTGCAAGTTTTATGCATCTAGTCCAATGTCCTGTTTCACCCACTGGCCAATGTCCAGTGCTCCTGAGTAATATCTTCTGCACAAGCACTACTGGAGTCTGGTAAGCAAAAACAGCCCATAAAACTGCATGATCATTTTACAGCCATATGAGAAGAACACAGAGAGCTCTGTTCTGAGTCCCCAGCACACTGCTAGCATTAGACAAATAATAATAATAATAAGGTGCTTCAACGGGAAAGAATCTCAGCTTAATCTGACAGAACAAAGCTGCCTACAGGAAGAACAAATACACATAGATCCCGTGGCACCTGACAGCATCAGAATGCATATTCCATCCAGATGGCTATCTTCTGAGACCACGACCCAGCCTGGCAAACAGCAAAAACCATGGTGGTGTTCAGCTCATCTGTATGATGGCATGACAGGGTGAAATCAGATCTACATGGCTGGATATGGCCAGAGAGATTGAGCAGTTTCGCTCTTCAAGTGCAAGACAAGGAAACCATAAGCTCTCACTTCATAGTTTTTTCAATAAAGAATACAGCTAGTCTTTTCTTATTTAAACAGATGGATACCACTCCCACCTGGGAAGGAACATGCACTGCCTTTGTAGTTGAATCCAAGTGAATTTGAACCAATGAAATAAGACCTGCCAAGCACAAAGTATTACAAGGCAAAGAAAACGAGTGGTAGTTCTGAGAGTCCTAGGTTTGGGTCTAGAAGAGGAGAAAGAGGGAAAGACTTGTTCTTATGAAAGATTTCAAGGACTATCAATGTCAAGGCTCCTCAATACAGCAGACACAGTGCTTCTAGTGCAGCTATCAGGATGTGGTCTGGCTGGGCAGCATCAAAATCTTCTAAATGACTCACTGAATATACACAGTTGCCAGGGGGTCAATGAGTTTATCATGTCATAAAAGTTGGGTTTTGACCAAATGACACTGAAGAATTTCAAAGTTTTAATAGCCTAAGGATTTTACTGAACTAGGATATGGCTAGATATTACAAAGGATCTGTGAAATAATCATTAATATTCTACACTATCCTTCACTCAACTCCTACAAAAAACCGTTATATTAACATGTTGTCCTGCAGATATGCTGAGGTTGTCAAAGCTGCCTACAGAGTTTGGCATCCTAATTGTACCAAAGTTATCAAAATTAGGTGTTCAGATGTCCTAAGTATTTTTTTATAAATAGTGCTTAAAATAACCCCAGAAAAAAAATCACTAGAAGATGGTCTTGTGGCAACAGCACTGACATTCAGGCAATCTAGATGCAACTGCTCTCTCTTGTACATATTTCCTGAGTAAATAGTAAGTACACTGCAGTATAGCTGTGCCCCCAGTATAAGACAGGGATAATAACCTTTCTCCATCTATTCTTAGTTAAAAATAAAAGAAATGTAATGATGACTTGGTCAGAGTCTTCTGATGTCAGTATGTAACATTTAACTCCATCCTCCAAGGATACTGTTAGGGTTTCCATATATTAATCACAGAGACTTATAATATGAGACATCACAGGCTGCTTGGCATTATCTTTTGTTAGATGAGCTCAGCAGATGATTAACTGGAAGGTACTACTTCTAAATCCTGCCTCACTTATATCCCAAGATCATCACAGTGATAAGAACATCGCTGCTCCTAAGAACCTTTGCTCGAAACCCTCTTGATAGAATTACAAGCGGAATAAGAAACTTTCAACTGTGCAGATATTGAAATAAACAGAAACAGATTTTAATATGAGCTCTTCTGTACTTGACAAGGAAAAAATTCTGAAGACTTTTGAGACCTGCAATACTTTCTCTTTGGTCTAATGTAGATATAAAGGTTTTCCTTTTCACAGAGTTTTCAATGTTTAAATCTCAGGGAGATCAAAAGACTTTGAATTTAACCAAAGAGGGATTTTTTTTTTCCCCCCCCACATGGAAATGATTTATGAATCTTCTTTTAAACTTGAATCTCTGAGGAGGTGAACAAGGAAAAGATGGTCATCTGCACAGGCTGTAAGTAAACCAGAAACACAGAGAAGCTAAGGGAACATTAAGTGAAAATGTCCCTATCTTTGGCTACTTAATTCCTTGTATCTTGCTCTCTGGAAGCAAAATGTAAAGATAACAGGAATAAATCAACGGTTTTGAGAAGCCGACACTGAGGGAGCATTTAATGCAGATTGGTTCATCCCTAGCTCCTGTTCAGTCATGAAGATCTAATCTCAGCATCTTCCGACCCTTCTCCATAGTTCATTACTTTCTAATCACCTATGGCCCTTATCGAAGAATGCTCTGAGCTTCTCGGACTGGAACAAATCCATAAATCAAAGACAATAGCTTTTCTGCTTTCTTTAGCAGCCTGTCTTTTCTTTATAATCTCATCCATCTGTTGAATTTGAAATTCACTTTGTGTATGTGCATATATATATACTGCTAAAAAAAATAAAGAAACAAAGGAAAATATTTTTAGCACAGAATAAATTGCCCATTGACTTTCTGAGCTAGTGTGAGGCACTAACCCTGGCACCAATCCAGGGAACCACGTATACCTACCGCAATCTGTTATCTTGCTTGTCTTCAGGAGTTTCTCAGTATCCCTTTATTGATATATAGTTTCTTATCCATGGGCTGACAATAGGAAAAAGGAAGGCTAACAAAATAATGAACTATTTCAATGGCTGCCGGTAGTTTTCATTGAAAATTTTGCAATGCAAATTAAGAACACTTGCTTATCAACCATCAATCTATGTGTCAACTTCTGAAAGGATATAACAATCAATTTTGATATTTCTTTATTTTCTAGATTCCAAAGAGGGCTTTTCCTCCTAATACTCTGCAGTAAAATCATACCTATTGGGCCACATTAGTGACTTACAGCTATATTTCTACTCTTTAAAGAAGATTACACAAGTGACATTTGTTCTAGTAATTATATCTCCTAGATCAGTAGAGAACAACACATCCAGACCCTTTGAAACGGAGCATCTCTCAGGGTATAATGGATTTAACAAGGACTGAAACAACACCCAGGCAAAGAGGATGAGAGGGGCTAAGGCAAGCTAAGAAGATGAGAAGGGCTTCCTCTTCATTTCAGCTAGACAGATAGAGACTACATTCTTCCACTTTCAATAATAAACTTGCAAGGCTTGTCAATAAAAACAGCAGGAGCTAGAGCAGCGCAAAACGATGAGAAGATCTAATGTGCACTCTGCTCACCTGGGGTTCGGAGGTAAGGGGGGTGGTGGAGTCTTTTTTATGTATCAGTGCAAGAAGAAAATTTAGTTTCGATGGAGATAAGGCAGAAGCTGTCTAGTGAAGCAGCTCGGGAGCCATTGTCTAATTTCCCATGCGCAGCACTGACTGCAAGCGAAGGCAGTGGACAGGGCAGGGAGGAACATGCAGAAAAGAACAGAGGTGGGAAAATCTGATTTTTCAAAAAACAGTTGCAAAGAAAGGAGATCTAAAATGGGCTGTGAAAAGCTTGTCCTGCTCTACTTTTTTGGATATCCTTTCCAAGCCTGGGCTGGTGAATGGATAAGACAGACAAGCTTCCCAAAGCACACAGCAGCACAGGCCCAATGCAGCAGAAAATTCCACAGCATCTGCACATACACCTCCATTATTTCTACCTAATAATAGCAGCTCTTGTGAGGTTAGTAAATCACTTTCTCTAATACAGGCATATAAACACTTTCAAACTGTCATTTTGCTTCACTCCAGACTGGTTTTGAGCTGGGTGTATTACCCTGGATACATGCCTGAAAAGAAACTAAGGCCCCAGTCCTGATTCAGAAGGAGATGATTTGATATATCTAAGACAAAACATCCATCTGGGGTTGAATTTACAGACTAAAAGCACTGGAAAGCAATAGGAATCCACAAAAATAAAGATAATGCAGTTCTGGAATATAGATAAATATAAGACATATACTCTAAATGGATTTAAATTTCCGAGGCAACACAAAATGTACTATAGCTCACCTCTGTGTTCCTTTTACCCAGATAACTTACTGGGATTTATTTGGAGCTGTCTAACATTTTGATGACATTCAGACATTATTTATCTCCTGATGCACAGCCAAGTTGGCAGTGTTATTTAGGAGCTGAACAACCAAGGGATAAAAGCCAAGTTGCTTCTTAAGATCAGTCTCATTTGAAAGTATTTAGATAATTAATAGATGAGTTTACTCTTTCTTTTAAGTTCTTCTTCGTTGTAAGTAAAGCTGACAAAGAAATTAAGCTCTACTTGTACTAATAGCAAAGTAATAACTACAAATCCTGTTCCATACCCTTGGCACGTTTCAGTTGCTGCATCAGTGTATGAGCCTGAACACTTGTCTGGTGTGAGTGAGTTTGGCTGGGCAGCTGCTCTGCGCCGCCCCTGAAGAAGCTGCATTTCTCCACCAGGCAAGATAACATACAGCTCAAGTGCTTTACAGTTTTGAGACCTCTCTGGACAAACAACACTATAAAAGACGTGCCCTGTCTTGTCCTCTGTAATTCATCTCACTGTCAACTAGTTACCATAAAATAGGACTTCAGAGCAAGTGTATGGTATGGTAAAGAAAGCCTGCTTGATAGTGGGGTGATGCTAAAAGTACAGCTTGTCATCTCCAAGGGTTATTTGTAAAAGTGCTGTCCTCCCTAAGGACCTGGAGGTAGAACAGATATATCCTGACATAAATCTAACTCCTATATCTTCCATCATATCTTCTGACTATCTATATGACTCTGTTGTATTTTCCATCTTTTGTCATATTTTTCCATGGAAAGTCAATAAATAAGCTTTTCTTTCTTTGCTTGTCAGCTACACTTCTGGAACAGTTCAAAAAACACAACCCACTTCAAGAAGACTATTTCACAGAATATAACATCACAGGCAGACCATCTCAGGCACAAAAGCAAAAGACTGTCATGTCCAACTTCTAAAGAGTGTATGAAGGATAACTTCCTTTACATGCTTTGTCTGACTCTCTTTTCCTGTTTTAAAGATGGTTTTCAGGTTTACTTGGGAAAAACCATTTTCCCTGGCTGGAGTTAAAAAGCACAGACTATCCTGAACTCTCACGGCTGCCCAAAGCTCACCATCAGAGTGCCAACCTAAGCACATGCCAAAGGGACACAATATTAGTGCACAGCCTGAATTAAGTGAGACATCAGTGTTTGAGCAAAGAATTTTGATGAGTTAAACAAAAGTACTAAGAAGGAAGAGACCACTTTTTAGACTGTTCCCAAATGGCTTTCCCAAGATGCATCTCCACAGAGAGACCAAGCAATAACCCAGGGGGCCGGCAGTCACAGTCATCTATTTTCTGTCAACCCCAAAGCACCTCCTATTGTTTGAAGATGCCGCGCATTTGGTGTGTCTGTCTGTGCAAGACAGAGAAAGAAAAGGAAGATTATTAAAAAAGCAGTTTGGCTAAATAAGGGAGCTCATTATGTGTGCTATTTTTGTTCCTGACATGTCTGCCTTCCTCTCTTTTTGAGGTTCCTAGAGAAATCTGACAATCAGGGCTGAGGTTTACTGTCACCTTCCATTAGGTAAGTCAACCAGGCTGGGGATGGGGGAAGGACAAGGGGAAAATTGCCCTAAAAGTAAGCTGATTCAGCACCAATAACGTCTCTGTGCACGTACCCACTACTAAAAATTACTTGACTGAGGTGCTGTCCCATAAATGAGTCCTTTCAGAGCATACTGTGGTCCCCCTGTACAGTGTTTTCTGTCAGATGCACCGAGACGGGCACAGCTAACAGCGACCACTGCTCAACGCTCTGACACGGCAAATGACCTTCAGCGTGTTCACCTGTCACAGAGCTCATTTCCGTGTTGTAATTGATGTGTAAAAGTGATCTTCATTACTTGAACTAAAGACACATCAGCCTACAAAACAGAAGATTTTCCCAAGAATAAGAACAGACTGTTTGGACGTGGAGCATTGGATTTGACATTTCAAATTCTCAGCATTTGAGGGAGAGAGAGAAGAAAAAGGAAAAAAAAAAAGGGCATTTTCTTAATCTATTTTTCACTTTTCCTTTAGAAAATATTGATTTTCCACTAGTGATTTTATATGCACTTCATCAGTTTATGTATCAAGGAGGAGTGTAAACTGTTGTCCACAGAACAGAGGTCCAGCTTTAAGCAGAAAAGGTTTCTGCCTCTTATTTGTTTTAACCACCATGCTCACAAAACAAGCTATTATTTCAAGGACAGGCCAGTCTCCAATGCATTGCCGTTCATCCTGATTGCACCTTCTACATCTTCCAGGATCAGTTCAGTCACTACACACAGATATAGAATAGAAAAGAAAAATTAGTCATCTGCTATAGAAAGTACAGCTCTTTC
Organism: Antrostomus carolinensis; assembly: GCF_000700745.2. NCBI lineage: Eukaryota > Metazoa > Chordata > Aves > Caprimulgiformes > Caprimulgidae > Antrostomus > Antrostomus carolinensis. Next base: position 7,112 of record NW_010299152.1, on the reverse strand, counting down.
CCCAGTTAGAAATAGTGGGGTTCACTGCAGAACACAGCTATTTGCAAAACTGCAGCCATCAGGGCAGGAAGGCAGCTTGTACATGATGGTTTCCACAGCAATATCACTAAGAAAAAATATTCTCTTCTCCAGCTGGGAGATGTCTATGAACTGTAATCATGCATGTCTTCTCTGTCATCAAGCAGTTGTGAGGCATCATCAAATCAAACTCACTACAAACAGAGGATTAAATTAAATTATGTGTCTCCTCACAATCATGGAGTCATTTAAATAAGCCCTTGACCCACAGAAAAACTCACCAGGGTAGCCACAAACATAAAATGAGATTTAGGAGCTTCCACAGCACCTGTGGCTTGAGACCTCAGGCATTATAAATGCCAATTAAATTGGCAGTATTGCACCTCCTTGGGGGTATTACTGTTTTGAGGAAACATTACAACCTTCCCAGGACTGGAGAGATCTGCCCAAAGCTTTGAATTAACTGGTGGAAATGGGATCTGAATTGCTTGCTGTCCTCCAATCCTCAACTGGCCATCCCTCCCTCTCCTCCACACGCTGCAGGAGATACCATCAGCAAACCTCTCTCTGGGAAACTCCTGCTCATTTCTGAAGGCTTCAGCCAGTGTTTAAGTTTCCAGACTCAGGAGCATTCCTCCCCTCAGTGTTCCAAGGGGGACTGCTATCCAATTCCTTACGAGACTCCAAAGCAATACCAGCCACAGAGAGCTACTGGTGAGATGGTGGCACAAAGGAGGAGATGGGGAATGAACCCTGTGTGCAGGGTGGGGACACATGTCCTCTGCAGGGCAGTAACAGAGCCCCAGGCAATTCTCAGGCTCCCAGAGAAAGTCCAGGGCAGGAACACCACAGGGGAAGAAACTCCTTACAGAAAATCCAGTTTCTCCTCAGCCAGACACCCTTGCACTCCGGAGCCTCAGGGCTCATCTCCATTCTTGTCCTCATGTCCTCCTCAGTGCCTCTTATCTCCAGGTCCCCAAGCCATCGATGCCACCTCCTCCTCCCCTCCCAAGCCACAGCTTGTGCAGTGCTAACAGCTGGCTGAAAAGCCCGAGCTCAGCCACTTAAGAGTCTACCACTAAAAATTAACAGATGCTGTTACCAATTCCTAAAGATCACTTGAGACTAAGCATGAGGGACTTAGTAATCACCTGAAGCTGGATCTATACTGAGAAAAGCCAAAGTTTGGAGAATTAAGACTATGTTTTGCTTTTCAGTATATTTTTCTTTCCTGCAAAGTCCATGGTATGCACAAGACAAGTTTTGTACTTAGGTTTAATCAGCTAAAACAAAAAATGGACAGAACTTTGCTACAATGATTCATGATGATCCTCTTCCACTCAAGGATTTCTAAATTAATATTTTAAAGCTTAGAATAAAAGCTTTCCAATATAAGTGCTTCAAGCCACTACGTCCCAAACCAAAGCATTTCAGTAGAAAAGAAGTAATTTTAAAAATGAGGTCCTTCCCACTGAGTCCAAAATTTCAGTCTCCTCAGCCTGGATTCTTTATTTTTCAGGAAAAGCACTGCTTCGTTTCATGGGTTTGGAAACTGCTGCACAAAACATTAAAGAAATAAAAACCTGCAGCATTTGTTTTTCTTTACCATAGCAATGGAAAACCAACCTTGCCTAAATCTTCATCTGACAGGGCTCCCACATCCTGCAAGTTAATCCCAAGGAACAGTCACACCTATCCAAGTGAGCAGGGAGGGAGGAGGGTCTGCCCCAGGGCAGGTCCCATCCTGAGCTGTCCCAGCTGGGGGTCAATGTGGCCCCATGGGGCAGAACTGCCCCACCAGAGACACGAGGGGCTCTGACAGCCCAGAAATACCAGGGAAGGGCTTTGCAAGATGGTCCCACGCCACAGAAGAGAAAACTAACCCCTTCCACATGAGAGGACACTCCTGCTGCACGCTCTCGCTAGCAATCCATTTCAGAGCTGAAGCTTACAGGATAAACCATTCAACCTACAAGGAATCCTCAAAAAAATGCAGCCAAATAGCAAACACATGTAAGTCCCAGGCATTTCCCTGAGCCTTACTTGTGCTTTTTTTAGCCTCAGGAGAAAAGCATTCTTCTGCATAATTTATTTCTTCAACAGAATTATGCAGAAAACTGCAACTAAATTGCTTTTCCTGATTAAAACCAGAGTATTTTATATTCCCCCCTCCCTCTCAGTTCTGGATTATTTGCTTTTTATCCTAGAGCCTCTTCTTCCTATAGGTAGCTCTTCCATTTTGCCTAGAAAGAAAGCAAAGCCCTGGCTGCTCCTACCTTCCACAGCACATCCCCAGGTGTGGGCAGGAAGATGTCCCTCCCACTACCCAGCCCCACCTCTATAAATAGGGGCCACGGCAGCCTACAGGCTGATTGTCTTGTGGGTCATTCTGGTTTGGGGGTGGGCTCAATTAGGTGAAAGAAATTTGTTGATGAAAGGTGGAAGGTATTTTAGCTCAGATAGTGAAATACCTTTCTAATAAAGCTTATGCTCTTGGAATGGTGTTGGGAGGTCTATGGGAAGGTGTTTACAGGGCTGGAAACAACAGTTCTGTACCAGGAGTGGAACAGCACAGGTGTGTCAGCACCTGTACAACAGCAGGGCCAGGTTCAACTGCTCACACATCAAGAGGCTCAAAATCAGGGCAAGGATGACCTGCACTTGGATCAAGTTACTCGCTTTCCTTCAGGTTTGTGCCTGTGAGTGTGAGAGACTCATTCTAGCAAGCCTGGAGAAGAGACTGGGGATCAGTGGTTTGTGGGACAGCAGTTTCACCTCCGAGTGAACTCATTTCCTTGTGCAGCAGTCAGGTAGTGTTTCTATTTGCATTTAGCTCTGGATGAACATACCAGCTCAGCTCTTCAAAACCTTTCCTTTGGATCCAGTCCAGAGGCTGGTTCTAAATCTTTGTGTGCCCACTGCCATGCTCTTAGCAGAAATAAAAAATGGATGGATTTTCACTTTCATTTAACATCTTTGCCAGGTACGAGGTATCTGATGTGATGAGTCAGTGCTGAGCCATGCTTTGTGGGGTCTGCCTGCATCTAAGAAATTAGGGCTACGGCAGTTAAATGCAGGCATGATCAGTATTATCTGACAGGTTTTATTTTCAGAACGATGGGGATGTCATTTTCTGGATGTCTGTGCTTCTTCCACTCCGGGGTGTTTAGCGGCACCAGTAGAAATGAAAATGTAATTGGTGCAGTTCTGTGGGGATCTCTGAGTTTTTGTTATAATAGTATGGCCACCTCCCTCCTCATTCTTGTCTTTATTAATCACGAGTGCAGTAAGTGGAAACAGGCTCTAGGTCACACTCCCAGATAAAGAAGGCCAGAATACGTGGGATGGAGGACAGGTGGGGGTCATTGCTTGGCCATTAAATCCTCCTTGTCAGCTGATGTAGGTTGTTGGGTTGGGGTTTTTTTAATTATTTATTAGTGGGAAAAGGTATCACTACTGGTCTCCTTTGCATCTCTCTCCAAGCCCATCCCTTCCCATAAACCAGGGAAAGCAGCCAGTGTAGCTGAGGGGTCTGTATTTTTCAGTGGTTTAATGCAGACTTAGGAAGTGTCCCTCATGTTGGGGTTATGGAGTTACAATACACAACAAAACATCTAAAACCAGTCTAAGAGCACTGGGAGTCCCCTGCCTATAAGGTGACCAGGTGCTGGTAAATGGAAAGCGAGACAGTGAGTTCAGGCAAGTAGCAAAACTTAAACAATTCTTGTTTAGAGAAATTCCTGCCCCAACCATTCAACACCCAGGCCAACTTCTCTCAACAAGTCTGGGAGAAAAGAGAGGTTTTGAAGCATGCATGCCTTCAACCCTTGTTCAAGGCCTTGGTCTGGCTAAAGAGAAGAAGTCCTACTGCCAGGAACCTGCCCTGGGAAAACACACGTCCAGGAGTCGCTTACTCATATTCCAACTCAAAAGCCACTGCAGGAACAGAGCTGATCTCCCACGTGTCTCTCTCTGCTCTACAAATGGGCTAGTACCCCTCTACACTGAGTTGAGCTTGTGGGTGCTCCTGGGGCTTATTCCTCTGCCTTGCACTGACTGAGCATGACCGAGTCCCTGGATAAACATGCCAGAGGCCAGAATCCATGAGGAATAGCTGGGTCCAACTGCTGGAATTGTTTCTGTTGCTGTCTGCATACAGGCAACTCACAACTTCAGAGACTTCTGGATATTCAGGTTGTGCTAATTTTATCAGTGCTGGTTGAACTATGCACTTGGTATCATTCTGTTTGTCATTCATGTCTCTACTAATAGGATACATCAGCTATTATAAACCCATCACTGCAGAGGCTATTGACACATCTAATGTGTCAGAAACATCGCACTCTCCGAGTAACAGATCGTTAGTGCACTGATGCTGTCTTTCTTGCTTGAATCCATTAATCATTGATCTTCAGCTTAAAACGTCAAATGAACCATTTTCTCTAATTTGGCCTATTTTTTGCTCACTATTAACTTTACTCACGATAGTGTTATGTGGTTTTCTAGGGCTGTCAGAAGATCCTGGTAGGAAGGGAATTCCTTTAACAGGAGAAAAGTCTATTAATGGGGCAATTTTTGACTGGTAAGTTTAATGAATTATAAATGGAGCAAGAATTCCCAAATTTCTCTAAATTGGTGACCTTTTTTGTTAGTTCATAAGTTAATACATATGATAGCTCCCCAACAGTAACTAAAACAGTAGCTACAGATAAAAAGTGTTTAGTGCTTTTATTTGCAAATTAGTCTGTTTTAAGGCACCTACTATTAAGGCAGCTTTATTTCTGATGATACCTCCACAAGGTGTTCTCTGAAAACAAGGAACCAAAATAATCTAAGGAGCTTCTGCACTGTTCCCTTGGGAAATAGTGGTTTTGTTCCCCACTTTAGACTTGGCATTACATTATTGCAGGTAATAGCCTTTCGAGAGCAGTGATTAAATGCACAAGTTGAACAAGGCTGTACATATTGTGCTTTACATTCCAGCTGATTGCATTAAATATTCCAGATTCAGAGTCCTCTCAGTATAGGCAATGCTTCACTGAGCAGACTCATCATCAATATTTAAACATTCTTTCATATCAAGCTGCTAACAGCCCCATTTGATACGTAGCAATGGCAATGATGTATCAGATTGCAATAGGTTTTACCCTTTCACCAACATCTTCTGCTGCTACAATCCCATCTTCTTTCTCTTCCTGAGCCCACCTCACTAAGGAACCTGGTGTTACAGTCCCCACACCTACTCTAATCCCAGAGACCTGCTCTCCTGCTAACAGAAGGCGAGTGGCTCTTTGATGTCAAGAAACTACATAGCCATCTGGCCCCTTGCCTTAGGGCTTCTCTGCTTTGATCACAACATGCTCCAAAGTTTCTCCTGGGCTAAGTGCTTCCTGGAGGCCTTCTCTTCCTGCTGGAGGAGAGGTGAGCCTTTGGGTCTCATGGCTTCTGAGCTGTACACTGGCTGATGGGGAATAGGTATCCTGGACTTGCTTTTCCAAGCGTGTTTTCCAGAATCTTTTAAAAGGAGGGACTAACAGCCTGTGCTGAATGGAACATTCAACCAGAGCCCACGTGCATCCTTCCTGAGCGCCCAGCCAAGCTCCAGTCCTGCAGCTTGACTGGAGACAGGGAAGGGAAGGACGCCTCTCCACAGATACTAATAACTGAACTTACAGCAATAACAAAACATTATATGCTCCGTTAGATCTTTCATTTGAAATAAAAGCCTGTGACACAGAGATGTCATTATCATTTTTATCTCGTCAGAAGTAAATATCGCATTTGTGGGTAAATATAATAGATCAAAATGGATGCTTCTTAGCAAAGGAATCTGTGTAAATACATTCAGTGGAGATTAAAGGGCTAACAACAATGGTCTCTGCTGCTGAGGCTCCAGCAGCACCCTGTGTGCATCCTCAGCAATACATTTAGAAGGAAGATTTTAAAACTAAAGCTATGATGTTACTTCTTCTCCCCTGTCAATAATCTGGTAGCCCTAGGCACACATGCCAATGGAAAAGCAGGCTGGAGTTCAAAGATGTGGCACACAAGAAAGTAGCAGGGATAATTTTCACCTGATATCACATCATCAGAAACTGCTACACAAAATTATTGTGAATTATGGGGGCCTGCTGTGCATTTGATTTCCCACAGCTGCTACCACAGCAGTCACTTTCCTGAAAATTAAGTGCATGTTTCATCTGCTCACAGGAAAGGAAGAGGGGAAAAAGGTAAAGAAAGAAAAATTCACGATGGAAAGCCCAGTGAAAGCTCCCATGCTGTACCATGAAGCCACAGCCCATTTCATGGCTGGACTCTGGGAGAAGCAGAAGGGACACACGGTGCAGTGGCACTGGGCAAGATGGGCTGTGTCAATCAGAAGCAGAGCCAGAGCAGACCTACCAGAGCTGCGTCCAGCAACCGCAATATGTTCATTCAATTTACATTCCCTGCAACTCACTCCTGTCTCTTATCTCCAGCAAGGGACACTACACAAAGCAGATTATTCCAGTTTCTCTCCTCCAAAGCAGGCAGCAGCATTAAAAGCCCTTGCAATTGCCAGGAGCTGCGCAATAGTGTAATTAGAGCCTCTGAGCCTTTTGGAAATGAGGGGCCATGGGGGAGTGAGGGGACGGTGTCTCTGACATTTCCACATGTAAAACTGCAACACAAAGCTGCTTCCTAAGCACTTACCGTGTGATCACCACGCCTGATTTGAATGCCCCCGCTTGTCGGGTTGGTATCGCTTCCCTGTGGCGAAGCTGACAGGGCACAGCTCTAGACTGACAGCCCCAAGCCTGAGCAGAAAGGGAACAGCACAAATGTATTTCCCTCCTCCACCCATTATCATTCTGCTCCAACAAATGTTGACCGGAAAAGCCATGTGGCTATTTCATTTTCTGGCAGATTTTACTAGCATGGAAACAAAGATACTTCAATCACACTTTTGTGTCCCAAGATCACCAAGTGCTTCTTTGAGTGCTAATTAAATTTCACAACCTCCTCTAACAGTAGGTCAATCCAACCTAGTTGGAGAGGCAGTGAGCATTTCTGTGATCTGGATTGTGACGGGGGGAGAGATGGAGAGGGGAGAG
>NW_010299151.1:2665-16110 GCF_000700745.2 Antrostomus carolinensis | reverse complement strand
AATTAAAATAAAAATAAAAACCACCACAAAAAAACCACACCAATATAGCAAAAAAAAATATTGGCTGAAGCACTGTGCAAGGCTATTACAGGTTACAAAGGTGAGTTTAGTAGCACCTCTAGCTGATAAAATAATTCTTTTATTATTATTGCATGGGCTGCCCTATGTACATCTGAGCTACACTAACCTGCAGTTTCTCCACTATCTTCTGCCAGAGAATCTAAATGGTGGCAAAATTAATACACTAAGCCTGACAAAAATAGTTGCAGCTTTTAAATATGCTAAAAATAGTCCAACGAGGAGATAAGAAGCAAACAACCATTTAATCTCCTTAGTGTATTGCTGTGATATGAAAATGATGTCACTTTCAATTATAATTTGGTTTTTTCAGTTGGTTTTTTTTTTCCTCCTGGACTCCATGGAGAATACACCAGGATATTTTTAACATGGATGGAGGAGCTTTTCTGTGTGTGAGCTACACTTCTCTTCAGGAAAAACTTCTTTCCTGTGAGGGTGCCGGAGCCCTGGGACAGGCTGCCCAGAGAGGGTGTGGAGTCTCCATCTCTGGAGATGTTCAAACCCACCTGGACACTTTCCTGTGCAACCTGGTGTAGGGACCCTGCTTTGGCAGGGGGGTTGGACTGGATGATCTCCTGAGCTCCCTCCCAACCCCTGTGATTCTGGAGCATGATAAAACCACACGCCATCCCCACACTGACACGTTCCAGTGGGAACAAGGAGGAACGGGCTTTAGTTTGCAGAGGCGTGAGCAGGTCGGGAGCCCCGAGTCCTACCTGACCAGTCAGCAATCTGAACCTGCTTCAAAGCCCCACTGTGCCACGCTGATTGAGAACCTTTCTGAAAGAGCTTTTGAAGCTGAAATACTATAGAAAGCAGGCAAGTATCTGAAAATCCAGAGCAGTGAGAGGGCATCCCCTTCCTTTGAAGGGATAAATTAGCCAAGGTTGGGCATTCAGCTCCATTTGACCAAGTGGACTATCACTCCTTCCTCTTAGAGACGGGGATTAATCTCACATTTCAAAAGCCTGTAAAATCATGTAACAATATTAGTCCAGAGGCTCTTGCAAACCATTTATTCATACAGCCATCAACATGCTTTTCAAATGAATGGGGAAGGAAGATTGGATAATTAGATCCAGTTAAAAAAAAAAGAATAGAAAAATGAGGGAGCTGAAACCTCATGCATAAGCCTCTGGTTGCCCCTGCCCTGCTGCCCTTGTTCCTGCCAGTGGCAGAACTAGAAAAGCCCCAGTACCATACTGGGAGAGCCATCCTGAGGGCTGAGGTCTCTGTGGGGCCAGCAGCACTAGTACAGATGGACAAGGGCAGGGAGGCAGCCACGTGTGGAAGTCATTCCAGGCAGCTCCATGGAGGAGATGCTGTCTGCTCATTACCACCATTAGGACAGAGAAGCTGTGGCTGCTCCTCCCTGGAAGTGTTGAAGGCCAGGCTGGATGAGGCTTTGAGCAACCTGGTCTAGTGGAAGGTGTCCCTGCTGCTGGCAGGGGGGTTGGAACTGGATGAGCTTTAAGGTCCCTCCCAACCCAAACCAGTCTGGCATTCTGGGACATCCCCAGCCAAGTCTGTTGCTCTCACAGAAACTTCTCAGTAGCAGCCACCCTCACGCTTTGTTTAACCCACCAATTCCTAACGTTTTGCAGGAGACTACTATGGACCCTCCAAAACTCCTCAGGAAATCACCACTGATCACTTCCCCAATGTGCACAATGGCCTCACAGACCACCAGTGGTTTGGAGATCACAGATGGAGAACAACCTCAAGAAGACACACAAAAGCTTTCTAGATAATCCACACCAGCGGTCAGAGCTCTTCACTTCAGGGGCAAGAAGCCCAATGTCTATTCCTTAACCTCAACAAACACCTGTATTCTGCAATGGGTATGACCCAAGGCAAACTATTTATCAGCTGTGCTCAACCACTGCAATAAATTCTATGATTTCACTCTTACTTTTATCACAACTTGGGAATGCATCCCTGAAAAGGAATGGAAATGTTATGGGAAGGGGAGTTTCTTTCCTAATTCAGTAATTGTGCTGCACACAGAGATATCTCCAGAACTTCACATTAGGCCACGACCAGTGTATGGGGGGGAAAAAACCCACAGCTGGCCAGCTCTGAATGTTCATCCCAGTTTTAGTTCATTGTATTTGCAGGTTTATTGAAGTAAAGCTTTTTTAGTTCAAAGAGAACTAGTTTGCATCATATTTAATTTGAGCATTTTCTTTCTGTATCACAGACATTTCACATTTCAAATACTAAAAAAATTGCACTGGGCACTGGTGAGGCTGCAGCTGGAGTGCTGGGTTCAGTGTTGGGCCCCTGAGTCCAAGAAGGACATGGAGGTGCTGGAGCGTGTCCAGAGAAGGGAACGGAGCTGGGGAAGGGTCTGGAGCACAAGTGTGCTGAGTTCCCTTGTGGCTGAGGGAACTGGGGGTGTTGAGCCTGGAGAAAAGGAGGCTGAGGGGAGACCTTGTGGCTCTGTGCAAGTCCCTTGGAGGAGGGTGGAGAGAGGTGGGGGTGGGTCTGTTCAACCAAGGAGCAAGGGACAGGACAAGAGGAAATGGGCTCCAGTTGTGGCCAGGGCAGTTGAGATGGGATGTGAGGAAGAATTTCTTTGCTGCAAGGGTTCTGAGGCATTGGAAGGGGTTGGCCAGTGCAGTGGTGGAGTCCCCATCCCTGGAGGGATTGAAGAGTCATGTAGACACAGTGCTGAGGGACATGGGTTAGTCGGGGACTTGTCAGTGTTGGGTTCATGGATGGACTCAATGAGCTTAAAGGGCTTTTCCAATTGAGGCCATTCTGGGATTCTGTGATTGTATTGCAACAAAATGAGCAACTACAAATTTTATACCAACAAGAAACAGACTTCAGGGGGGCAGTGACGTGAAGCACTGTAAGCACAGCCTTACAAAGAAAGAAAACTCATTCTGCAAAGTACACTTAACACAGATCTCTGATAAATCTCCAGGACGGTATCAACAGTACACAAGTGATGTTTTTAAGAGGATTAGCTACAAAATATCTAGGTATCTACACCACTGAGGTCTTTAAAACTGGGCCCCCAGCTTTGCACTATGGAAAAGTCACAGCACCGCCCAGCAGAGGAAGAGAAAGTAAAGAGGGTCAGAGAGCCCTGTTGCTCCCTCCTTACATAGGAATCAGTCCCCTTATGCAGACTGGAGCTAAGTTCACTGCTAAAAAGAAGAAAACCACTGTAAAACACAAATAAAATGACTTACAAGCAGCACACTGACTTATAGGACAATTCCTTCAGCCTTCTGCAGGTGACCCACAGCCACCCATGGAAACCAGGCACTGGCCACCTCTGTGCTCACACATCTCAGAAGCTTTCTCCTCTGCTCACCTTGGCCCTTAATCATCATGAGGTTTGACATGTCCCACTAAGTAAAAATAACGTGTAGTCTTTGCTCCAAAGATCTCCACATTCAGCAAGTAAAAGTTAAGGAAAAGCAACGCTGCACAATGATCTCAACACCATTTATTTCCCTTTCCTGCCCCCAGGCCAAAGATGCAGTAATATTCTGAAGCCAGAAAAAGCATCATTATCAAGCAGATTATTATATTCCTGTGCTAGATACGAGCTGTGGGTGTTTTGTCTTGCTTTACTTTTACCAGCAACTAAAATTCAGAAGCGCCAATTATGGGTGATACATTTTTGAAAAGAGAAAATGTTTCCCTTCCTCAAATTAATCCTTAATTTATGCCAAAAGCAGAGAGAGAAATCATTTTCCTAATAAAAAACACACCTTGACTGAACTCCATTCTACTCAATGCAGCAATTCAATTCTAAACCAGTTTCATAAAAATGCTCTAAACATTTTGATCTTGTACTTGAGACGCTTCCACAGACCCGAGCATGTTTAGGAGCTGGGTATTGACCATCACCTTCCCACCCCTTTACATCAGAGAAGAACAACTCACAAGGATCAAAGTTCTCCTTCTCTTGGTTTGTAGAGAAAAGAAAATATTTTGGTTTCCTGCAATTACACGACAATGATTTTATCTTCACTAGAAATGCACTTCTGGGGATAAAGACTCGCTGTCCACTCACGTTTATTCATCACGATGGCTACAAATCTGTTGCTTTACCATGATCAGGAGAGGATGAGTTTTTAAATGGAATATCCCAGGACAGGATTAAGCAATTTTTTTTTTCCTTAAGCTGTTTTCCAACACTATTATTTCAACTATGAATGAGACTTGGAACAACACCCCATAAATCCACATATAACTTGTTTTTCCAGAGCAATACTTGGTATAACTTCTCCTTTCTTCTCTCAGAAGGATCTACAGGAACCTCCTAAAGGTAATAATGATAAAAATCCAGACAGGACAATGGTTTTCCCAAGGTAAATCCCTCAACTTGACAGCAGCTTTAATAAATAATTTTTTAAATCCATCACGATACGCCTGATGGATTTTATCCATTGTCTACGTACAGGCAAGCACCACACCTGAAAGCCACTGACAAGACCAGTGACATTTGCTTGCATTTACAAACATGCCAAAACATCTTCCTGCTGTTCACCAAACACTCTGCTTCCAGGTTTTAATTACCACTCTGCAAATCAAAAAAGACAAGACAGATGTTTCCAACGCACCGTAGGGCTGGAAAGATTTCTCCCAAAATTTAGCAGAAATGGATGAAATGTAGGGTCTCGTGGGAAAAGTACCTGGGTGGCCACTGTCCAGAGCCAACACTACTTCTTGCAGGAGGTCACATTTTCATTCCCAGTCACTCCTACTACATGTGCAACCAACCTGAGCTTCTCAGCACGAGACAGGAATCCCCACGCTGGGCCCAAATGCTGGCAGAAGTCATTGGACAAAGAGATGTCGCTGTTTATCTCACATCATGCCCACCTAGCACGGGCACAGCTCCCCACTGATGGCTAGCTGCTTATTTTTTCAGCTTAGCTATTCAAAATTCTCAAAAATACTCAGCTATTAAAAATACTCAACATGATTTTTGCACTCAGAGTGCAAAAGGTAAGAATTCCATAAATCCTAGATGAGTCCGTAACACTTTTTTAAAGCCTCCTTTCATCTGGGTTAAAATAGTCAGAGCACACTGAACTCTACCATCAGGTTACTCAAGTTGTTAACCACCATCAGCCTTTGTCCTGACATATCTTAAAAGAAAACATTAAACGTAACAAGCAACAATGAAATCAATAAAAAATAAATAAATAAAAATATAAAAGTCTAAAAGCCCTCACATTGCCAATACCAGCCACCAACAGAGAGAGAGAACTGTGACTCCTCCTGTGCAGAGCCACAAAATTCAATCCAGCACCTGGATAGTAAATAGAGAGTAAAACCTTTAAGTTGACCTGTGTTACCACAGTAATCTTAAAATGAGAATCTCTCTCAGGGTTAGGAAAATATAACCTCCCTTACCTGATGGACAAGTTTTGGAGCACACAGAGTGAAGAGAGATTTCTCAGAATCTGAAGCCAAGCACTTGGACCTGGTAAATGAGAAGCTCTTCCCTTTTTTTTTCCTCTCCAACACAATAGCTCTACCTCCTTAAAAGTTTCCTTCCCCAGATATTCACTTCAGTCCACAAAAATCTAGGTTAGGTCACAGCTCATTCCCACCATCACCCCCCCCAATCTACTGAAGTTGTTTTGAATAAGCTTCGTTTACATCTTTCCAACTTGCATTACCAGAAGCGCTTAGATCTTCTTGAAGATCTTTTCCTTAATATAAAAGGACCTAAAGGCATTTTGGAAGGCAGCAGAGAAGGGAAAGTTGTTTTTTTGGAAAACTCAAGCTCCTACTTGGAAAGTAGATAATGCTTCATGTAGCAAACCATCTCTCCTATAAATATCACTACCTGTTTGCACCTGGAAACAAAACACTTCTGGAAGAGAGAAGGGGGAAACACCAAAGTCATCAGCAGATTGTTTTCCTTAGCATTTCATGTGTTGTGACCAAAACTTTGGTTTCCATCACCCCAAGTGCTGCAGTTATGAGCAGTAAGATCTCTCTCAGCTCCATGAGGAGCAGCCAGTCTCCAGGATGAACGCTCTGGCTGCTGTTTTTGCTTTATACCAGAAGGATGAGACCCAGGAGACCCCGTAGCAGGATGATTAGAAGAGGGAAGAGAAGCAAATAGCCCAGAGCCTAGCGTGATATGCTTTGATCAGCCTGTGTTTGGCTCATTTCAATACAAGGAGATTTCTCCTTAATGGGAGAAGCGACTCAAAAACCTACTTTGCTTCATGGTGTTGCTGTGAAAAGACTCATAAGGTGCTGCTTTGTTGTGCTGTCCTCTCCTTCCTAAGGAAAAACAAGCAGCTCCAACCAGGTCAGGTTCTCCTTAGCCCCCTGCCAAGGGTGAGGGCTGAGCTCTTTAAGACACCCAAGTGCTGGGCTCCATCTTCTCTCCACTCCCAAATCCCACCCGCCCAGCCTGGGAAAATAGATGTGTGCAAGTTCTAACACATGTAGTTCCAGCATTTTGTATTTGCATTCTGTTCTCCTACTTTTAAGACAGAGCTGCAGAATATTTTACTGCATTCCCAGAATAGGAAAAAAATATATTTAATGAAAAGTTTCTTCTTACCAGAGCTAGGCATGTGGTTCACTCTAGGTGGATTCAACAGCTCTACTGGCTGGTCTCTGCCAGAAAGCCCATCTGGAAAGAGAAAAAAAATAAATATAACACATCAATTCTTTGGTTAGCTGAGATATTTTTAGGCATTTCAAGCAGGGGGAGGGGGGGGGGAAGGGAATAAAAATCACTAACCAATTATCAATGTAAAACAGAAACACAAGTAGCACAAATCAATAGAAAGAAGAACACGAACAGGACAGCTGGGTAACAACTGCTTCCACTAAAGCATGAAATAAAAGACGCTGTCGCCCAAACTCTGCACTCAAGGTTTTCCCAGACTTTAAATCCCCAACCAGTACTGAACCCAATCCATGGAAATAAGCACGTCAGCTTAGAAACCTTACCATAAAATCACTAAATTTCAATTGATTCCTTGCTCAGAGAACCGAGTTAAGAGAGAAACGCAGCCCTGGGAAGCGAACTTGAGGAACGGCTGGAATATGCCAGGGAGATGTTAAGGAAAACTGACAAATCACTGCAGGAGATTAAAATGCAGAGACATGCACAACAAGCCCCATTTTGCATAAGTTTGGATTTCAGAAAGGCATTAAAAACATACTTTGTAAATGATATGCAGAAATTCTTCTTGCTGAAGCAGTTCTCTATTTAAAATATTTCAAAGATTGTATCTTGCATTAATTCAGGTAGAGTTATACCAGAAGCACACAATACCTAACTGCTGGAGACTGCTGGACCAGATTTTCTAGTCACCCATTCCCCTCCCATCTGCTCCCCCCGCCCCAATTAAAAGCTGAAGCAAAAAAAATGATAAATTATGTTTTTAGTACTTAGATTGGGAATACTTGAATAGAGAAAACTTATCTCAAACCCATTTGTTCCACTGTAAATCCCTCCACCTATGCCAGTTCTGTCTCACTTGTTCTCCTCTAACGCCTTCCTGCGCTCTGTTGAGGCAGAGATACCATCAAGCCAATCCCTGTCTGGAGACATCAAAGAAGCCACCCCATCCCTCTCAGTCAAAGCAAAGGACAGTATTAGAAAAACGTTAAGATACATGTGGATTAAAAAAATACAGAAAAGTTAAAAATAAATAAAAATAAAAATCACATTTTGTTTTCTTCTCGTTCCTGGTTTCTGGAGAGAAAGTGTAGTTGGGTCTTCTCCATCACTTAGTGTTATAGCGGTTGGAAAAGCCCTTTAAGTTCATCAAGTCCAACCATGAACCCAACACTGACCAGTCCCCGACTAACCCATGTCCCTCAGCACTATGTCTACACCACTCTTCAATCCCTCCAGGGATGGGGACTCCACCACTGCCCTGGGCAACCCCTTCCAATGCCTCAGAACCCTTTCAGCAAAGAAATTCTTCCTCACATCCCATCTCAACTGCCCTGGCCACAACTGGAGCCCATTTCCTCTTGTCCTGTCCCTTGCTCCTTGGTTGGACAGACCCACCCCCACCTCTCTCCACCCTCCTCCAAGGGACTTGCACAGAGCCACAAGGTCTCCCCTCAGCCTCCTTTTCTCCAGGCTCAACACCCCCAGTTCCCTCAGCCACAAGGGAACTCAGCACACTTGTGCTCCAGACCCTTCCCCAGCTCCGTTGCCCTTCTCTGGACACGCTCCAGCACCTCCATGTCCTTCTTGGACTCAGGGGCCCAACACTGAACCCAGCACTCCAGCTGTGGCCTCACCAGTGCCCAGTGCAGGGGGAAGAGAACTTCCCTGCTCCTACTGGCCACACTGGTGCTGATCCAGGCCAGAAAACTGTGTGCCTTGGACTCCAAACTTTGCTCTACACACAGAGTTAGCTTGGCTTTTAGTTAAAAACAACACCAAAAAACCCCAGAACCCAGCCTCCTGAAGCAGATAAACATTCTTGTCTCCTCAGCTTCCTACAACAAGCTAAAGATGCTACAAAAAGCAAAGAAATCCTTTAATTTCCAGTTTGTTAGGAAATTTAAAATACTACTGCATTTAATGAAGCATCATATCTACTGCCAGCACGATATTGACCAAAAAAAACCCCAAATCAAAGCAATCAAAAACCTTACATCTTCCAAAAGGAGAACAGTCCCTGACACTGGTCTGAGAGGAGGCTTTAAAATCATAACTACATCAAATGTTGATCAAGTACTAAAATCCATAAACCCAGGGTTCCTCTTTTGCTGCCCACAGAAGCACTTGCTTTGATTGCTTCCTTCTCTCTCAAACGGATGAGCTAAACTGATGTCAAACTTGTAAAAGATTTACCTGTGGAAAAAAAAAAAATACCCTGAGAACTGACCACTGAAAGATGGGTTTGGAGTCCTCGGCTGTGATGGTGTGTTCTAAACAACTTTAAAAGAGGAAAAAAAGAAACAAATCACTGTTTTGCATATTCAGCCACGTTGTTGCTTCACAGATCCTGTTGCACCATCACGCTGAAGATAAACTGGTCACCTGGGGGGATTGAAGCCTCAAGGAAAGCGTGTTTTCTGCTAGTGCTGCACTGGGTTTGCTCACCACCGTGTTACTGGAGACTCTCTCCTACATCAAATCCATACAACTGACCTTTGGGTGACAAGGGAGAAGCAGGATGGTTTATGCCAACGCTTAGAAAGCACGAAGATGAAGAGTAGTTTGGGTCTGCAAATGCCAAAATGAATCCAATCCGTTTCCACTATAAAAATGTTTGACCTCCATCTCCGACCTTTACAAACTATTCAGCTCCAATCCTCTCCACACCTCACCATGTATCTCCAGAGAAAGCTTTAGCAATCACAAAACTACACGAAAAAAAAAACCTCAAAAGATGTTAAAATTATCTGTTCCACACATAGGTCTATGGTTTTATCCCTGTTACTGCCTAGAAGAGATGAGAGGGGAGCTCCAAGTCCACCAAAAAGTGGACAGGGATGGGAAGCAGCTCATCTTCCCACGATAGACAGGCAAGAAAAGCGCAGAGGTTAAACCATGCCATCACACTTTGACTTTGACAAGCCACAAACCCTGGTTTGAATAGTACCGAGACAATCCAGATTACATACAAAAGATTTTCAAGCTTTCTACTAGCCTAATTTTTCCTAAGCGACTAAAAATAGCGTCCTCTTGAATTGGTTCAGTAGGAATCTAATGAGTCTAATGATTTCACCAAAAAGATCAGAAACTGATCTTTTTGTGTGTCGCCTGTCCCAGCTTCACCAGGGAGGTGTCCAGTCCAAGATGCTCACAAGTGCAAGACAAACCACATTGCCCATCGAGCCTGGAAGGAGGCAGACACCAGCTTGTCTGATTTACGGTTCAAGTTAAAGAACATTTTAGTGTAATTTAATTTCCAGATGGGTATTTCTACTCATTAATTAATAAGATGAAGCCATTATTCATTGATGGGAACTTGAACACTTTATTTTTATCCTCATCTGTCCCAAAGAGTTAAGTTAGTTTAAAAATATAGCAGGAAAAGTTTGGAAGGAGCTGGATTTGTAGGATTTAAACATATTGAAAATAGCAAAACCAAGACAAGATGGCTACAGCACGCTCCAGAATACGACAGAAACCTGCACAGATAAAAAAAAACCCTCAGAAAAGATGAAGATGAAGCAGCAAAACAACCAACCTCATCCTTAATATAATTAAACTCTGATGAGTTTAAAAAATGCAGGGCAGAACTGGGAACCAAGAGGTTATTTAAATAGTTTTCCATATATTCACATATTTTGACCTGATGTAAATCACTCTGGTTTACTTGAACTCCTTGAGTAAAGTGATGAACAAGCAACAATTATCTTTAAAGAACACCCAGAGCAGAGTAAAAGTCTCAGAGAGCTGTAGAAAGAAAACTTTAAGAGAGGCAGGGGAGGAAGGCAGGAGCAAGAGGTACAGAAAAATCAGCATTTTTGCCTAAGGATTTGATTTCCTGAAAGGAAGGACAATTTCAAGAGGATGGATCAAGGTGAAGTTGAAGGCAGGCAAGTGATTTGTTTCTCTGCCAGCATGTCTGGCTGGCCAACTGGCAAAAAAAAAAAAAAAGGTTTGATTTTACTCAAGTTTTATAAAAAAATAAATAAATCCCACAATCAAAATACAATGATCAACATTCAGAGGCTACATGGGGCACGTCAGTAAGAAAATCAGGTCGATGTGAATCACCCTAAACCAAGTACACTCCTGGTTTAAAAAGCCCACCCGGTCATCATCTGCTTCTGGAGCTGTTATATCCA
Organism: Antrostomus carolinensis; assembly: GCF_000700745.2. NCBI lineage: Eukaryota > Metazoa > Chordata > Aves > Caprimulgiformes > Caprimulgidae > Antrostomus > Antrostomus carolinensis. Next base: position 5,262 of record NW_010299151.1, on the reverse strand, counting down.
GTGTATTGTGGAAGTTCACAATTTATGGTTAAGAGCTGTAAAGATGCACTTAAGATTCAGGTTTTAAAGCACAGAGATGCTCCTTTGGAGCATGAGATGTAGAATGCAACAAGTTGGATACAAGATTCGATGTCACATGCGTAAAACCATCAACCTTAATGATGATGATGATGACAATAATGGTCAAATGTACAATTACAAGATGAGAAATACCTGGCAAAGTAAGGATACAACAAAGAAAAGCCAAAGGTTTTTAGAAAAACTGGGCATCCACCTTTTAGCCACAATGCAGAAGACACAAGTTCATTCCAGGATGTGTTAGCAGGCACATACGCGAGGTGGGGGAGGTCGTTACTCAGGGACGTGACAGCCTCCGTGGCCAAAGCGTTGCCCTTGGTTTTAGATTCAACACCACAAGATGAATTGTAGGCAATCGAGAGGAAACCTCTGAGAAAAGATTTTTAAAAATGAGATGGAAGGCCTGCAGAACTTGGTAGTCTTCCCAACATCAGCCTGTTCTCAGTTGAGGAAAGATGATACAGTGGCCCGGAGATTTTCTGAAGATGAGCGGTTATGTGTTAACACAGCGAGTTTGAGACCTCTCGACCCTTTGCTGAAAGGGTTCTCAGGCATTGGAAGGGGTTGCCCAGGGCAGTGGTGGAGACCCCATCCCTGGAGGGATTGAAGAGTGGTGTAGACACAGTGCTGAGGGACATGGGTTAGTTGGGGACTTGTCAGTGTTGGGTTCATGGTTGGGACTCAATGATCTTAAAGCGCTTTTCCAAGTCCTAAAGACTAAGACTTTGTCATTGAAGTGCCAGTCCATGTCCTCCACACAAGGCAGCTGCTCTCACTTGCCATTCACAGCTCCAAGTTCCTCTCCAAGCTGGTTTCAGAGTGGGCTTGGCACACAAATTGCAAAACCTCCGATGGACTCTACCATTCTCATTAATACAGTAGGAACTAGAGCTTTTGTTTACATATTTCCAGTTCCTAGATCAGAAAAGGGAGTGCAGAGGAAAACTGTTGAGCAGTAAGTCACCTGCAATAGCCCAAGTGCCTGGTGATGGATTTCTAATCGTTTCTTTGCAAACCACTCGCAAAGCAGTTCCCAGATTATTTTGGCTATTTTTTCCCCAAGAAGATACAGTTCCAAAGTTTGCCCCCACGCCTTCCAAGTCAAAATAGAAAGAAGATGGAATTTCTCAGTGCCCAGTCGATAAAAAGCCTCAGGTAAAACACAGTGGCTGACAGTAAGCTCAGGATGAACAGCCATAAGCTGGCACCTGAGAGACTGTCCCAGTCACATCCTCTCCAGAGCGTGCATCCACATTTAAAATCAAGGACAGAAAGAAAGAGGATGTTTCTGGATCAATGAGACTTGAATTTGTAGTTGTCATCAAGCAAACAATTACCTTGTTCTCTTCACTGCTTTCTAGTAAAACAATTGTGAACTTGTCTCACATAGAAAAGAAAAGAGATCCGCTCCCCTTCTCTCCAACCATGCCACCTTCCCGTTGGCTTCACGGAACATCTGCAAGACACTTAAACACAACGCTACTGCACTTCAGAGACAAGATCAAAGACAGAACGAAGCCTTAGAGTTAACTTCACTCAAGAGATGAGCTACCGCATACTTGACCACAGCTTCAAAACCTCTACAAACAGGAGCATTGTCAGGACCAGCTTTCACATGGCATCAGGAATGGGCTCTTGGAACAAGCCCCTGGTTGCCCCACTTCCCATACTTCTCCACATCCCATATTTCTGGTGGCAGCATGGAGCAGTCTGAGCACACAGACTGGATTTTTTTGGGGGATACACCTCAAACTCAGCCCAAAATGCCCAACCTAACATGCTCCAGTCACTAATGAGGACTTGTATCTGGAGGAGTGGACTAAATGAGGTCCTAAACCAACCTTCAATGCAGGCTGTACATGACCCCATCAGCATCATCTGCTATATTCCACTAAGCTGACCCTCTGCATGGTGCTTGCTATCATAGTCATGAGCTGTTCTTCTTCACGCCTTCCCCTTCCCTCAGATGAAGACTGCCTCGAGCTCTGCGAGCCAGAGCAAGCCTCATCCCTTGTCACCAACCTGCTGTCACCAGGAGGAACACGCTGTGAAAAGTGAGAGCTCCTCACTCTTACCAGCACTGCCATCTCCGTGACACGTGGAAGCCCACGGCAACTTCATGGACCTCTTCCAGACCCAAGAACATCGAGTTTTTTCCCCCGTTATCAGTATTATAAAATGTATTTTACCTTTTCTACACGACTTGAGGGATTGTTTTGCTGAACAAAACGGTATTTATCTGCATTACTTCTCGGCAGGATTTGGAGTGTTTGAGTGGGGGGCTCTGGTCAGCTCTAGGGGTGTATTTCTAAAACCAGATCACGCACTAACCATGTAGCCTTGGGATACCAGGGGGTTAAAATAGGATCACTGAGGAATAAAAGTCTCCATCCCTGACCCATTAAGCCCAGTCCACTAAAACATCCTGACTTGCATATTAACGCCCATGGCGTGTAACAACAAGTTAAAATATTAGTAACGAGAATAGTAATTATCATGGATGTTATTATTTATTTGTC
>NW_010299151.1:0-2654 GCF_000700745.2 Antrostomus carolinensis | reverse complement strand
GGGGGGGGGGGGGGAATATATATAAAGTCTTCAACATTTACAAGAAAACAATTAAGGCAGCAAATGGATTATTTCTCTTTAAACCTATGTGAAAATGCTCAGTGCATATTTCCTCTCTAATTTGTCTGCACTCAAGAATCTATTTTTGGAAGTCTCCCTAGACTGTATTGTAGCACCACATGTACTGTAATGGCATTTTAATTAGCCTAGAGAGCTGGAAGATGCACTCTGCATCCAAAAGAGAAGCAGCCTTAACAAAATGAGAGCATCCTTCTCTTCCCTTCCTTGAGATTTACAGCAGCTATCAAGTCGAAAGACCAATTATGGTTTCGATTGGAATCGAGACTGCGACTGCTATAAAAATCCACTGCATTTCAACAGCCTATAGAATTCCCTAAAACCAAATGGAGAATGTAAGCACTATTTACTCCTATTTTAAAGGTGGATGGTAAAAATAAAATGCTGAGGATATCCACAGAGAGAAAAGGGGATAGAAGGAAAGGAGACAATTAAAAAAAATAAATAAATTAGACAGTTGGGTTCTAAATATGTTCGGTTTTGACCCGCATGGATAATCAAGAAAACACCTATCTGGCCTGTGAGTATAATCAAAAAAATATCCATTGAGATGAAAGCTGCTCTAATCCTGTTTATATAGAGTTTTAGGGGGTTTTTTAATGATTATTATTACTACTGCTACATGTAATATCCAAGTCAGCCACCCTCCATTGCCACGGAGTGACATGATGCATAAACCCCATCAGCGTGGTCTCGTGTATATTTAATTTCCCATAATACTGGCTTCTTACATCTGCTGCAGTAGAAACCAGGTCAGGCTGATGTCCATCTCCATTACAGAAGTTGATATCTGGAATCATAAACCTCCTCCATGCCCTTGACAATTCTGATTACTCCAGAGACATTCATAGGTCCAAGCTGTTGGGTGGCACGTTCCACTGAAGCCAGCAGCAGACCACAGCACTCAGAACCTCACAAGCAAGAACTACAATGGGTTTCAAGTTTTCTTTTGCATTATAATCCACATTAATATTTCCCAAGAGTCAGAAGATACTCGGGCATAACATCTCCAAGAGCTTCGTACTGCTTTCCTACCCAGAACTGAGTAAAGATAAATCCAATAGATCCCACTTTGGTTAACGTCAAGGTAAAAGTAACACCCGGGAAGAGTGAATCATCCTTTAATATATTACTTTGATAACATAATTTTAATATCTATATAATATAATTTTAATATACTGCTTTGAGGAACCTGATCTAGTGGAAGGTGTCCCTGCTGATGGCAGCGGGGTTGGAACTGGATGATCTTTAAGGTCCCTTCCAACCTAAATCAGTCTGGGATTCTATGATCCTAGAAGCCAAACATCTAAGATGTGTTAAAACAGGAAGCGCTGTGGTCCTCAAGGCGTTTACAGATTCAAATCCAAATGACAATACACTATTTTTCACACACTAAACCATAAAAAGCTTTGTGTTCTACTTCCTACGCCATTATTTTCCTTAATTCATTGCAATGAGAAGATAACACAACTCCTACTAAACATGACAATCTTCTCTTCAGCAGACTCTGATGACTTCATCTGCAGAAAATTGGAAAGATAGGTCATTTTGGAAATGCACGGTAAGAAAATAAGCCTTTTTCCATGTAAATGCAAGCAATCTGAGGTCTGTGGTAACCAATCCATTAGATCAAAGAGATGAAGTGCATTGAAAATGGTCTGACATAATCAAAGCAAAAAGGAACAGCTGGCCATTGCAGGAGACTCCCTTCCTCCTTTGGGCAAGGAAAGCCAGAACCTGCTATAGCCTTTCCCTCGTCCACTCAACAGACAAAACACTAAGCAAAGGAAAAATAAAATACAAACCAAAGAACTACCAATTAAAGAAATAGAATGTACAGGATAGTTTTGATGTGTGTTTTTCCTTTTAAACCAAAAAGATCCATATTTAAGGTTGGTTTTAATCCATAGAATCACACAATCGTAGTGTTTGGAAAAGATCTTTAAAATCATCCAAGTCCAACCATAAACTCAACACTCCCAATTCTACCTCTAACCCATGTCCCAGACCTTCAAGATCATCGAGTCCAACCATAAACCCAACACTACCAATCCCACCTCTAACCCATGTCCCTGAGCACCTCGTGTGCCCGTCTGTTAAACCCCCCCCGGGGAGGTCCCCCCCCCCCCCCCCCTGGCCAGCCTGTTCCAATGATTGACTGCCCTTTGGGTGAAGAACTTTTTCTTCAGATCCAACCTAAACCTCCCCTGGTGCAACTTGAGGCCGTTTCCTCTTGTTCTAATTCCATTCTTCTGTAAGAAGTTTCAGAGAATCAGCTCATTTGGTAGACAGAAAATAACCACAAAGTCAAATCACAGACAAGCTCAAACAGGTGTTTGCAGAAGCAAAACAAGTATCTTACACCCTCATCACTTGTTGCACCTTGGCAACCTGAGAAGTACTCAGTCTTACTCAGAAAAGATGGAAAACCAAGAAATCAACCAAGAAATATGGTCCAGTTCAACAAACGGAACACCAGCGTCCCAGCCGCTCCCGAGTGTGCTCTGCTGCAGTTGATACGATAGATGGAAAAAATGCCACCCAAAGGACTTGAACAGGCTTGAGAAGTGGGCCCA
>NW_010299150.1:70881-71127 GCF_000700745.2 Antrostomus carolinensis | reverse complement strand
ACAGCCTGCCTCACCATGGTCTTCATCGCAGGCTGCAGTTGAATCTCTGCTCTGGCGCCTGGAGCACCTCCTCCCCCCGCTTCTTCACTGACCTTGGTGTCTGTGGAGTTGTTTCTCTCACATCTTCTCACTCCTCTCTCTCTCCCTGCAAAGTGTGCAGCTTTTTTGCCACTCTTCCGCCTTTTTTTTTTCTTAATTCTGTTATCACAGAGGCGCTACTGATTGGCTTGGCCTTGGCCCGTGGGG
>NW_010299150.1:66498-70789 GCF_000700745.2 Antrostomus carolinensis | reverse complement strand
ATCCCCCCCCCCCGCTACCAAAACCTTGCCGCAGAAACCCAATACAATTGTGTATGTCATGGGCTATGTATGTACCTCATTTTATCTTTCCTGCTGCCCTTTATTTTATTTTCCAGATATATCCGTTACAAATATGAGTGGTAGGGATGTTGTTATGCTCCAGTGTATTTTAATGACTTCCAACTATTTTTTTTTAATTCCATGCAATTACAAGTGCTAGGCAGAGATTAATGAATTTTCCTCTTTCTTGTCAAAAGTTCCCATTTTCAAGTTTTGTTCATCTATACCTTGTATATCACCTTATAGAGTGATCAGATCAGACTTTCAATAATACTTGTATTGCAAATATACAAAGAAATGCTGTCAAGCTGTGTTTGTATGTTTTTGCAAACTTCATAAAAAATACAGCCAAAGGGATTGTCCATCTGTTACCAATGTAATGCAGTTTATTATCTGTGCCTTTTAGTTCTGAAGTAACTTTTAGAAATCAATTTAAGCATTTTTCTCCACTGAATTTGATTTTAATATTCCTTGTCATTAAAAAACTTAAGGAAATATATTTTTAACTTATCAAAAAGATATCAGGCAAAAGCATTTGATTATTTGAGACCTAAAAAACTATAGCAGATCAGAGCTCTGGAGGTAGATCTGTTTCACCAGCCTGCCGTCCTTTTTGTCACTCAATATAACGAGTGTTTGCTTCCAAACTATACTCTAATTTGTATTTACATGCATTAAGTTTAGGTACATGTATGTGAGATATGAGCAATGATGTTCTTAGTTGAGTTTCTTTGAATTCAGTTTTACTTGTTTATATAGCAGTAGAACATTAATATATTTTATCATATTTTCTCATGTAGTAATAATAATTTCTTTTTTTTAAGGTTTTTTAAATGATTCCATTTCTAAATGCATTGTGGCTCTACGCTTGACTGTGATAGTGAAAGTCAGTACCTGCATGCCTGTGGGAAGCCATTCAGATAACTTCCAGTGTTCGGGGAAGGGAAAATGTATCACCAAACCAGCTGAGGTAAGGTGAACTTATCAAGACCTCCCTGGAGTGTGGAAATTCCATGATAATATAAACACAGGGTAAATTGTACTTGGTCGTCTGAGTGTGTGCATACCTTTGCTGCATAATAGGCTTCTAAAGCTCACAGATGGCACTAAATAATAATAATATATTTTTTTGCTATTCCTAAACATCGAGCACTTAAAGTAAGAAATCACTGATATGAGATGCAGAGTCATATCCTGCCCTGGCAATAAAAACAATTATTCAAATCAGGTATAAGGTGATGTGTACTGCATCTTACTGTCACTATACAAGAATATTTCTTTATGAGATGAGGAGTATGTGGTGGGCACTTGGGATTCCCGATCTTCAGGCCAGTGTGTTCCAGTTTGTTAAGTCTTCAACCTTCTTTTGGTTTCAGGTCTCATTTAATCTAGTACTTCTCTCTCCACATCTCAATAATTGCTCACTCAGAAATCACTAATCAGTGCAATGAAATTGTCTGAGCATAATTATGAGAAGAAACAGAATGGAGTAATTTGTTAACGTTTAGAAGTTTTCCTGTGTGGCTTTCTCTATGTAATATTTCATTGAGAGATTACAATGGTGACAGCGATTCCACTGGCCACTGTGAATTTTTTGTGCAATGTAGTAACATGCGAAAACAAGAACCAAATGTGTCAAATTTGTAGTCTGTGTGCTGCTTTTACAAAATCACGCTGGCCTTCTGATCCTGTATTCTCTGTTACCTTTTATACATGTTGATTTTATTTCATGGATTTAAAGTCATTTACAGCACAAATATGCACAGTTAATCTTTGGTTTTATTAATACTCATTTGGGAGATAAAAGCAATAGTAACTGTTGGGTAAATATTAACAGCTGTGAGCCTACTGTGAGCACAGAAAATTTGGCATATTTAGGGCATTCACTGTTAGTTCATCTGCTACCATTTTCTGTTTTAAATTCTCAATAAGCGTGTTTGATAGAAAAATGACATTTTGAATTGTAACAACAATAATTAAATTGCTGCAGTAATCTATAAATCCATGGTAGGGCTAACATCTGGAATAATTAAGTATCTATTTTGTTTCTCAAAAATGAAATTTTAAAATGCTTGAGGTAATGTGTGAATGCAATTATTGCAAGATGCATTTAGAAGTAAGTGCTACTTTACCATACCAGCTGGCTGATATCCAAATAAATTATTCATTCAGATACAGTGTCCTCTTGCATAGTCCAGTTTAGTTTTTCTGTTTTACTATATTTAACATTTTTATTTTATAAATTCAACATCTTGAATTTGATTTAAGTAAATAATATGCTCAAATTTGCTACGTATAACAGCATATAAAACTCTTTTTCCATTTTTTGTTAAGGTGAGAGTTAAAGCCTTTGATAAATAGTCTTATTTTCTATTTTTTCATGTTATTTGTCAATTTTTATTCCTCTGATTTCTTCCTCTTATTGCATGCCATATGTCACAAAACAAAAATAAATTACTTCCTGTATCTATGCAGAAGCATTAATGCTTTTCTGTACTAAGGAAAATGCATATATGGCTATTAATAATTACTCATTTTTTAGAAATCTTTGAGACATGGCAAGTAAAATAAAATAATTTTTATAAAGAGAGACAAATTGGCCTCATGGCAAGAAAGAGGATCTATTATGTCACTCAAAAAAAGATAAATCAGTACCTGTACTTTCCCATCTGTAATCTTGACATTGAAAGTTTTGTTTGTTAAAACTAGAACTGTTAGTGATAAATGCCCTCCCACCCCATGCACATGAAGTGTGTTGCTTTCTCTGGAAAATTAATAGAAAAATTTAGGATTGTTCATTTCTTTCTACCTATTCTTTCTTCGAACATAAGAGTAATAACAGGAAAGTTTATTAAGGAAGTGTTTTCAATGTAACATGCACTAGGCTGTAGTTGCCCAACACCCCTGTGGCTGAAGCTGGGATGTAGAGATCATGTTGAAGTCCATTTCTGGAGAGACATCTATCAATTCATGGTAGTCAGAGAACTAGAATTAGCAGGATTCTCAATATCTCTTACCTTCAAATAAGATTTTGACTTCAGAAATGTAATTGTTTCTATTTTCACTGTCACAAACTGCTTCTGAATTTTCTAGAACTTGAACAAATGAGGAATATCCCCAGCATCCTCTCAAGTGCCATCAAACCTATGCCTGGTAGCCTTCTGGGCTGGGGTAACTCACTAAAATCTCAGATGTAGTGTTTCCAAATTTATGTAATTTATGTCCAGCTTCCTACTCCAGGAAGAATAACCATGTAATGTTGTCTGTTCATCCATGGTGTTTTTAAAAATCTGTCAGTTTTCCTTGCTCTTTAGCCTATTAGTTGTATAATAGAATGTCAACAAGGAAACTGATTTAGGCCCAGCATGAAAAGCATAGGTAAAAATAGAAGGTGCATATTTCATTTAGCAGGCTGTTTTTGCCATTGTTTCACTCATCTTAGGTGAGATATGTCCTAAAATGTCTTGGTGATTTCCCTAACGATGGAGCAAACAACTGCCAAAATTAGGTGCTTAACATGTACCAACCATTGTGCTGGTTTCCCACGACGCATCTTCTGCACTTCTTTTTGCAGAACTGAAACTTTAATTTTCTTTAGGTTCACAACATGCCTTTTGTGATTTGCTGTTTGTTTTTATCTATAATTCATTCTGTTTTGCTCAATATAGTCTGGCAGGATGCAAAGCAACTTCTTCAAAGAATGCGTAAAAAACCTAATACCATGAATAAGCCAAGAGCTCTGCTGACTGTAGTTGTTGCTTCCAGTGCTAAGATGATTAATGATTGTCTTTGTGTTTTTATGTACTTCATAGTTTTATTCCAAATCTAGTTTAATGTAAAAGAATGTAGTAACACACCTACTTAATAGGAAAAGTAAATGTAATTAACTGTCTGCAGTGATATAGGAGCAGTGGCATACTGTTATCTATGGAGTGCCTAAAACTATAAACAAATGAATTCTGGTCTAACTTGGAAGTCTTGACCAGTTTTTACTCATTCCTTACTGAGAAGTAACTTAGCTTCTACTCGTCTGGATGCTTTTTGTAGAATGTGGATATGAAATGGAAAGCTTTTAATGTCAGAGTTTCTTTTTCAATTATTGTTGCTTTTGAAAGGAACATAAAATTCACCATTTTGTTCAAAGTCCTGTGAAGTGAGGTGATGCTGAATCAAAGTGACGTGATGCCTTTTTCTTTTGTATGAACTTTGTACCTCTGCTTTGCTGCCATCC
>NW_010299150.1:312-66465 GCF_000700745.2 Antrostomus carolinensis | reverse complement strand
GGAATGTGTGAGAAGGATAATAATGGTCTTGGCATCATCACAGTATAAATACCACTTTCACATTTATATACTCAGCTTTACACCAGAATAAGTTGTCCTCAGTCCAGTTAGCTGTGAATGGAAGACAAAAATCTTGGTATTAACCCAAAGAAAGAGATGAAAGAGATTGGTTTGGTGTGAATTTCTGACTCAGTGTATGATTTTTAAGGTGAACTGTGGCCATTCATTGGGTTTGAAGAGCCACAGCTTTGCTTACTTATGGGGACGAAATGATTTCTTTCACATATTGCTCTGCTCCATAACTGTGAGTCTCCCATGTAAAATATGAAAGAGCTGACTGTGTAAATATGAAATTTTATTGCTAGAATAAGAACCCTTGAGACTTACACAAAAATAACTGGCTTCTGCCTGCACTGAGAAATAATGTATTGAACTGAATAGTGATGATTTCCATGTCTCATATATGGGGTAGAAGCTTTGGGCTATGTCCACTTGATTATGTTTGTAGAAAGGCTAAAGAGAAAAAAGCTTTGTGCAAACCTTAAGTCATACTCTCCTGTGTATGGACTTTGTTTCCTACGTACAATATGCTTTTAAATATAAAATATGTAATTATCATACAGCAATGTTTTTCTCAAATATCGTAGCAGCTCACTGTGAGTTGTAATAAGTACTGAGTCTTTCTCAAAAAGAGAGTAGACATTCATTGTGTTCTGATAATCTTAACAGCACCTGTACTATAGTTTTTTTTAAAAAAAAAAAAGGAAAAAGGAAAAAGGAGAGCTTTTATCGTCTCTCTAGTCTGAAATTTAGAATCTGATAACCATGTTATTACTCTGCCTACTTAAAAGAGGAAAAAAGTACTATACTCCAACTGTATTTATAATATGATACTTGCAGATTGGATAATAGCAAATTATTTTAAAGAATTTATTTTATTGCCACCCAAAATGATAAATGATAGATTTGCACTTATTAGCATTATGGCAATGTGTAGCTTCTTCTTGACTTAGTTTTTCTCAAATATGCTAGTACATATCATGTATTCAGGAAAAAAAAAAAAAAAAGTATCATTTGGGAAAGTGAATATGACATGCCTAATAAAAATGCGATGACACCTAATCTTCTCTACAGAATAACTTGTCTGCCTCTCAGACCTGTTATCTGTCATTAGACATTTCAGTTTGAAGTATTACAATGCTTTTCTTTTGCTGCTTTCAAAACCTATTTTGTTAACTACACTTTATGGTAAATTGATCCCTATATTATACTCTTATAGAGATATCAATATTATCTGAGCTTTTCTTAACTTCCTATTCCATTAATATTGTTGAGGCAATGACTGATGCATTGCTTAAAAATATTAATACTTACACTGCAATGGACAGCTTCCATTGCTTTGAAATGAGATTTTAGTGCAGGCAGAGCCATGCTGTTTGTGTCTTTGTGGACTACAGACATTCCCTTCCTCTCCGATGGATGGATCAGGTGATGATATTCTTTGCATCTTACTCTCAGATCTACCATAAAATAACTATGAGCCTAAGTCTGCCTAACAAACACGGTACCTCTCTGTTCTGAGTGAACTTTGATATTGTACTACTTGGATCTCTTGCTTAGGGATGTCTTTAGTGTCAGATAGATGTAGATAAGCCCGTTCTCATTTCCCCTGCATATATAAGGACCAGAAACACATTTAAATGAGATCAAGACTGATCTCTTTAAATGGCACAGAGTCTAGGTACAGTGCCTATATCTTTCCCCATGCTCTACTCACACTGATTTTAAGAAAAAAAACATGCTAATTTTTTTTCACAGTATAGTATCTCATTTTGTTCATCCGCAACAGATGAATAATGGAGTCCTGATACAACCTTGATTTTGTACTATCTAAATTCAACACTCCATTCCAGGAATGATAACAAACACTTTAAGTCAATAACATGATTTAGTATCAATAAGAGTTAGAACAGCTGGGAAGAATGTTGCAGGCAACATGTTTATGTGCGCTATTTACCTGGGTCCTGATCTTATATATGCACAATGGTACTGCATGATTCTAATGAAATGAGATGTTGAGGACAACACCAATTTTGAACCACTGATTGCTGTTGTCTTTAGGTTCCAAACTGATCCCTGTGCTGATGAGTTTTCCACCAACTCTATATGGAAATTTGGAAATACTTACTGTGTGTTTAGTTAATTGTTTAGTTCTTAAATGAAAGTGATTATGTGTTTTACTCTGTTAGCCACTTTCCTGTGTAGCTCATATGAATTATCTTCAAAGTAAGTTACTGTGCTATGTGATTATAATAATTTTGACTGTGTTTTGCTTGCCTGTCTTTTCTTTACATTGAACTACAGCCTGGTTTGGAAACCGGTCATTGCTAATATTTGCGATATTCAGAACTGTTTTGTGAAGAGGCTTGAGTAAATATCAGAAAATGTATAGACTGTACACTTAGCAGGGACTTCTAGCACTCCTGATAAATAACATACCCATCATTTTGAGTTTTGGACATGTATAGTATTAATCCTTGGTTAAACTCTACCAGTGTAATATTTGCAAGGAGGAATGAAATCTGAGTTTTCCTGAGTAAAGTTTTGTATTTGTATGAAGATGATTATTTTATTTTCTACTTGGGTCACAGCTGTTTATTTATATGAAGCAAACACAGCTAAAAATAGAAGATAAAATACTAACCCCATCTCTTTGTTGCTAGTTCCAAGCACATTCTGTACTTTGCATTACAGTGCTTGTGTATGGGACAGCTGTGTTCCAGCCCTAATGATCTGGCTTTGAAATGTATGAGTGAGTGATGTTGCCATCTAGTGTTTAATGAACAAAGAAAATAAAATATTTAATCTAAATGTATACCACAGATGAGAGAGATTTCCTTGCTTTCATTCTTTGAGACTTCCTTGGCAATCTTAGCAACCTAAAGATTTTTTTAAAACTAATTTTAATTATTTTATTACTAACAAAAATGTGCCATATTGTGCCTGCTATAGGTATTTTAAATCTATAACAGGTGTAGTGCTCTTGATCTTTTATTAAGCAGCAGGGTTTGGAAAAACTAAAAAAAACCAAAACCAAAACATTCAGAAGAAGACATATTTTGAGAGAATTGAAGAGGTGTGTCACTGCTGAAGTACCACTGAAGTGAACCTTTGTGAGTCTAGCCCTTCCCTTCACATAAAGGGTGCATCTTTGTGGCAGAATTTTGTTGTGGTAAATCTGCATATTTCTTATTTTGACAGTTATTCCAGTCTATAAACGTAATTTCTGGAATGGAAGAAAAAAATCTATAGTTATTTAGATATTATGGATCTGATACCAGCCTCCTCATCTAGAAGAAATTACCAGACATCATTAAAAATTTTAGCTGAAGAATTGGTGCAGGTTTAGTATTTCAAAGTGTAACTTTGTGAAGCTGTTGTATTTAGGGCAGCTACTGTTATGAACAGGAAAGCAACAAAAACATCTTTATTCAATAGAGTATTAAATAAAAACATAATCTTTGAAAGCTTATTGTTAAGTACATATCCTGTATGCTTTTAGGCAACTTTTTTCTGCAACTGCGAGGATGAGTATCAGGGTTCCCAGTGTGAAGAATTTGATGCTTGTCAGAACCAGCCTTGTCAGAACAACGGAACCTGCACCGATGTAGCACAGGGACACAACGGGAACAATTTCACCTGCAGCTGCCTGGCTGGTAGGTTTTGTATTACACTTTGAATAATGCATTTTTGTTTCCACATTCCATGCATATCTTCTGCAGAGCAGTGAACTGTGCAACTTTAGATACTAGGAAAGAAGGAAAAATACAACAAAATGTAAGGGCAGTTTTTAAAAGGCTGTGGAAGATTCTCTAGCTGTGAAAAATGCCATTGAAAGCACACATCCACATTGAAAGCATCATAACCTAATGAGTGAATTATTCATAACTACTAGAACTTTACCTACTAAGAAGAGGTGACCAAAATTTAGCTTACATCTGCTTTTTCTTAATCTATTTTTTTTTCTTTTCAATATAGATTTTGAGTATATGTTGTAACGAACCATTCAATAAGCATGCTTTCATTGTAACTAGTAAATTCTTTTCTTCAGTTGCACCAATCAAATAGAAGAAAATTCTCTCCACACTACACAGTTGTTGGGTTGTTCCTCAGAATTAACTTAAATCTTGAAAACTTCTTAAAAATTCATAAACTAAATGGAGTAATTTGTGGGTTTGATCAATTAACAAGTATCTGAGTTCTCTGAAGTTATTTTAAGAACATTTGCTTTAAAACTTTGATCAAATGAATATAGAAATCTTCAGTGAAATTAAATTAATCTAAATATGATGGTCATATGCTGGAGGATAAATTAAAGATATATGCTGATGGAAATAAACTTTACTGAATGACTATTATAGAAAACTCTACTATCTGAACTTTATGTTTCAAAACCAAACTCCGTTATCATAATAGAAGTTACTTCAATATATATTTTTTAAAATTATTTAAAAATAAAAGTTGGCTATGATTAGGATAAGTAGCAGACAATTTATTTTGCTTTCTACAAACATTTTAATGTACACTTTCATTTCTGTAATACTGGTCAGTTGATCACAGCATCACAGAATGTTGGGGATTGGAAGGGACCTCGAAAGATCATTTAGTCCAATCCCCCTGCCAGAGCAGGAACACCTAGATAAGATTACACAGAAAGGTGTCCAGGCGGGTGTCCAGGAAAGTCTCCAGAGAAGGAGACTCCACAACCTCCCTGGGCAGCCTGTTCCAGTGCTCTGTCACCCTCACCGCAAAGAAGTTTCTTCTCAAATTTAAGTGGAACCTCCTGTGTTCCAGCTTGTGCCCATTGCCCCTTGTCTTATCATTGGTTGTCACCGACAAGAGCCTAGCTCCATACTCGTGACACTCACCCTTTATATATTTATAAACATTAATGAGGTCACCCCTCAGTCTTCTCTTCTCCAAGCTAAATAGGTCCAGCTCCCTCAGCCTTTCCTCAGAAGGGAGATGCTCCACTCCTTTCATCATCTTGGTGTCTCTGCGCTGGACTCTGTCAAGACCCCTTTCTCTGATACTATAGAGAAAGGGGACTTATCTAAACAGGAAAAAAAAAATGAGGGGGGAAAAAAGGAATAAAGATGCTTTCAGAGCACGTCACAAGATCTGCAGAATAGAAAAACTATATAATAAAAAGCAGATGGATGAATGAATAATTTGTTCAGGTTTCTAGTGGTTGTGTCTAAATGGTTATTGACTGGTTTTAATGCTGGATGGGTATTTGTGTGCATTAAAGATATATAAAAGGTACATGAAGTAATACTTCCTTTATTCTGCCCCAAAGCAGGATCATGGCGTGGGTGTTTTGATATTCCCTTAAAGATGAGAATATTCTTATTCTTTACCCTAACCCATGTCAGCACAGACTAGGGAAACTTCTAGCTGCTCTCAATTATCTGTAAGTACCAGCCCAAAAAATGACTGAGCCAGAAGTAGGTGGGTGCAACTGATGATCTAATGTGGCTGCCATGTACTATCCTATGAACTGTTTTGTGAACTTTGCAGTTCAGAAAATCAGTAATGGCAAGTTGTTAAGGCCCAGGCATTTCCTTTTACTTATACTTTTTTTGCCTCTAGGACTTCCACTTATTCTCTCTTATTCTCTCTTTGCTTGAAGCTGCTATAGTGAATGTGCAGCAAGAAAGGGATTTATATTTGTATTTTTATATAATGACCCGGATTTATACTGCTCTGAAAATAAGATGTGAAATTATTATGCAGGTGTATGCTATTCTATTTCATAAATTTGCCAAAGGATCAACTTTAACAAGATGTGTAAATACAGTTGAATAAAGTTTTAAATATGAGAAGAGAAAGATCAGAGTGGAACAAACTTCAAATGTTTGAACAATCCCTACCGTTACTGTCATGTTGAATATGGTTGATTCAGAATTCTTTTGGATTTTGACAAGTCATTTCCAATTAGAAAAGAAAAACTGTATTTATTTATTATGTTTATGTTGTTTGCTTTTATTGAGATAGCTATCTTGGAAATTGTTCTATGTCAAGTACTATTAGGCTAAATTTCTTTTTTTCAAATTCCTTACCTCAGAAGAAATACAAGAATAATTCTAAAAAACCCCCTGCCTGAATTCCATGAAATCAAAATTTTAAATGGAATATAATTTAAATTAAAATATTTTTCAAATACTTCAAGACTCTTTGTTGTAGTTGTGTAAAAAAAACTTTAGGGACACTATTTATGATAATTCTGGTTGGCTTATTGTAAAGCCTAAGAGTTTTTCCACTAGGAAGACTTAATATTTTCAAATTGCACAGCTAAGTTTTGCGGGGTAACATAAATATACTTCCCACTTACACACAAGACTCCGAAGATATCACTGCTATTACGCTTAAATCAAGTCTGTGATAGTTCCTGGTTCTATTGGTGAGTTTCAAATTATAGTGTCTTGATAAAGCAAATGTTATTTTATTTGTGTAATGATATAAAATCGTAGGGTTTTTTTGGTTATTGTGATCCTGGATATCTGCATCAAATGCTTATGTATTTTTTTTAAATTTGGCCTCAACATATTTTAAAAGCTCCCTATGAGTTAAAAATGTAGTTGCTATTAGGGACAGACATTTCAATTGCTTGCTTCATAAAGGGTTAACATATTTGTAGAAAAATTGATCCCGTAAGATGCCATGAAACAATGAATAAGATCATGACATTTTCTTGAAGAAAATATATTCCTCTTGCATATTTTGAAAATTTCCATTTATGTCTTTACTGTCTTTTAACTTTGGATTTAATCCTTTCAAATAAAAAACTATTTCTCTAAAATATAATTTATGCCTTATAATTTTCATAATTATTTCTCCTCCTTGTCTCTAAAACAATTGTTAGCTCCTATTGGAAAAAAAAAAAAAAAAAGTAAAAATTCCAATATTTCCTTCTACAAAACACCTCCTACTTCTTATGGTATAAAACAAAGCTTACAATAGATGGTATGAAATTATTTGGTTTCCATATTTGAAGGCTTCCCTTCTGAATGACAGTATGATTGAGTCCCTCTGTAAATCCTCAGTAAGCTAAATATAGTTAACTTCATTTATTACATTATGAAATTTACAAGGTTGTGCTCCATGGCCTCCACACATTATGTTTAGATTTTAAGGGGTTTTTTAAAGTAATTTTTCTTATTTTTTTTAAATAGCAAATGTTTAATTTTATTCAGATGGCTAATATTATTCTAATATTATTTATTGTCAACTTCAGTGGCTTATGTTTCTACCTAGATTTTTTTCCCCAATTCTGTTCACACACATCAAAAAAAAGACAGGAAAACTAGCCGTTTGCATATAATTACAAATTTCTAAAAAATATTCATTCCATATGGGAAATATTAAAAAAAATGGTAAAGAGTTTAATTATAATAAATATCTCCATATGCAAGTTTCAGAAACATTTATCTGTGAATAAGATCATGTTTCCTTGATAGAAGGAAGAGTTATGAAGATAAGTATCAGCACAAAATGAATAGGTGTACTGATTCTTAACATGTATCTCACCATAAAACTGCTTTCCCCTCACCATGGTGGTTGCTTAGCACCACTTAATTTGTAGCATTTATGACATATTTGCTGTGAAATTCCAGAATTATATTATCTTTCAGACAAAACACACTGTATAAATTATAATTAGATGGGACATATTTATTTTTGTAAAGCTGACATAAAATACTATCTCTGGTGAGTTTTCTTGCAAACTATAATGACAATTGCAGGAAGTCAGATTCTTGTAGTAAGCTTCAGAGCAAGACAATAATTTCTGCCTCTCTGTGCTAACATTCATTTGGATACATGTCGAATCCCAGGGTTATTTTTAGCTTTCACAAACTTGGTATCAGTTTGAAGATGGAAAAATGTTTAAATGAGTTAAGCATATTCAATGCTGTGTCATGATTCATAAAAATAATCAGCTAAATGTGAGAACTTGAAAAAATATGAAGCCTGTAGATTAAAAAAAAATCAGTTGATGAAGTCTTATAGAAGGCTTCATTGCTGTTTTTGTGAATTTTAAGTTAATTTGAGACCAATTAGAATTACAGAAAATCAGTAGTTACCCAGAGTGAGGCTGACATCCCTCCATGTGCCTCAATATGGTCCAGAGGAGCTACATCATGAGATCTCAATTCTGGTTTTCAACTTCATTATTTTTCTCCAGTTTGGGTTATTTATGGGTGTTAATCCAGGTACAACATGCAACTGAGTTTCTTTTTGCAGGTTTTGCATTGCAGAAAATAGGATGATAATTAAGCTCTCTATAGCATACAGAAGCAGTAAGGTACACAGAGACTCAAGTCTTCTAGATCCTGTTCTACAATAGTGCTCTAACAACTCCAAATATAACTATGTTGAGAGCTCTTTTATCATGACATCAATAGATTTGAAGAGGTGTAGGTATTAGCCTGCCCAAAAGAATTACAAATGTTAATTTTGATTGCTTTGAAATTAATTATTTAATAAAAATAAGGGGCTTTGGTTGGTTGGTTGGTTTTGTTTTTTTTCTTCTATTTCTTTTTTATTCCCTGCATAAGCAAAATTCTAGTCCAGGGATGTCCTCTAACTCATCTTGAGGTCTTTGTCTTAGATATCAGTTCATAGCAGCATATTAACAGTGTCACCCAGTTATAGCTTACTGGCCTTTAACACCAGCCATTGTGTAAACGTGCTTGTTATGGAAGATATTTACAATTTTATGTAGGGTTCCTTTTAAAAAATAAAATGCTTCTGTGTAGTTTCTTCTTCAGTCACGAATCCAAGACAGTTTCTTGAAGGTAAATAAAAATTAGAAAAGGGAATGTGTGGTATCCGTTAATGAATTTAAATTTGGAATGTTTAATCATTTTAATCACTTAGACTGTATTTTGTAAGTTTGCTCATTTTTTGAGGATGTGTTATAGACATCAGACATATGGAACAAAGCAAGCTTATGGTCAAATAGTACAGTACACACAATCTGTAGCTTGTGAACTTATAGGAGCTTATTTGGAAGAGTTTGTGACTGTGCGCAGCAGTTCTTCACAGCTCCCACTTAAAATAAACACTCTTTTTGAAACCTAGAAGTAGGAGCAAATGACAGTCATTCAGCATATGCATAAATATTTCATAATGTCAAGTCTTATTTAAAGTCTTGCTAAAGATTATTCACTTGGGATTCAAGAAGCATTTGAAAACCATTCAAAAATGACTTTTTTTGTTATATGGGTGCTGATAAGTACCCAGCACCAACCTCCATTTTACTAGTGCTGTCAGAATATTGCTACTAGTAAAATACAGTTGATATAATCTCTAGATTTCCACTACTTATTTATGTTTCTCCAGTGAAGTATAAGTTCTAATTAAAAATCTCATTTTATAAGAAATTAGAAGACTGTCCTGGATTCTATTTCTGTTCTTTCAAGGAAACTAATGGTATTGTTTGAATGACCTAGTAATACATTTAGTGATAAAACCTCATTTTTGCTATATTTTCTGAATGTTGTGTGCTGTTTTGTAGGTTACACTGGAGAGCTGTGCCAGTCAGAGATTGATCATTGCATCCAGCAGCCATGCCAAAATGGAGGTACCTGCTCATCCAACATTAATGGATTCAGTTGTCAGTGCCCAGAAGGTAAACAGCAAAGACCTATCTGGTACCTTATACAAATTGGTGTTTTGCAGGGTGTACCTAGTCTAAGTTTTCCATTATATTTATCTATATGTTTAAATATTTTTAAAATTGTGCCGTAGGCCATTATTATAAGCAGAAAATAAAAAAAACTCCATAAGACAAATCTTTGTATAACCAGTAATAGTATGTAAAGTATGGTAGGACCTTAGTGCTTCAGTGTTTATGTGGGACAGAAATGTTCTCTCATTCTCTGGCACCTCTCCAGTAGAAATCAAGCTTCAGCACCTTGAGAAGGGTGAATCTGAGGAGACTTAGGACGTGGTCTGATTTTTGTGTTGTCCAGTAAATGTGTGAGAAGAGATGCCTTCCTTGTAGTATTTGCATATTTCTGCATATGGGTCAGTTAGCTAAAATGTGTGTAAGAGCAGTAATTCACAGAATCACAGAATCACAGAATGTCAGGGATTGGAAGGGACCTCAAAAGATCATCTAGTCTAATCCCCCTGCTGAAGCAGGAACCTAAACGAGTTTACACAGGAAGGCGTCCAGGCGGGTCTCGAATGTTCAAAACTAAAGGGATGATTTAAATCACCCAAAATTTTAATTCATTCTTCTTTCTATTTGGAGTTATTCTTTTCTCTACATGAAAGCCTTTCAGGGGTTCTCATTGCTAAACACTGTAAGCGTAACTATACGAAATAAGGACACCGCCATGCTTAAGTGTTTGCTTTCATAACGGTTTTCTGACTGCAATGGCAGATGCCTAAATTGCTAATAAAAAAATTATCAGGAGTGAAAGCTCTCAATTATGAAGCCATCTATTAGTTATTCATAATTAAGATTAGAACCTTAAACTAATTATATCTCTTTTATTACTTGATGTGTATATGTTTTTATTCTGCCAGCACCTTATGCTTGCTCTAAGGGTACAAGTCTTTGATAGCTGCTTTGGTAATATATACTTGCTTAATAATGAAAATTATTTGTAATTTCTTCAGAGGGATTCCTTGCTTTGCTAGTGTTTGCCTTGATGAGTGACCCACTTAACAACAGTGTTGAAACATTGACGCTGACATTTTGACAGCAGTGCAGATCTTGCATTTGGAAGAGTTTTGAAAACTGTTTGCTTTATAACTAGCAGCAAAATTCAGTAAGAAAATTCTTAGATGTTAGACTTGATCAATAGTTGCATTTTTCTTAGGAAATCTGTTCAAGGATCCTTGAGGATGCTTTGCAGGAAATGATCTTTCCAATAATAAATACATCTCTGCTGTGTGTGTGCTGTTCTGCTGCGGCTGGGGTATGATGCTTGTACCACAGCTCTTCAGTGCCCTGCTGAAAGGCATTTATGCCTTGGTTCCTGAGCAGGGCTATGGCTGCTCTCCTCTGGGAGCTCGTGCCAGTGGCAATTAGGCTGTGAAGGGGAGCGGGGCAGGCTGCCAGCTCCGCCTGGCCCAGAGGCCCTGGCACAGCCGCAGGCAGCAAGGCTGCTCTGGCAAGTGCACCAGCTGACTGTGCCAAGGGCCCCGTGCCGTTCCCCTGTGCCGTGTGGGAGACCTGGAGCACAGGAGAGGAAAACCTTCCTTTCTTCTCTCTCCAGAGCTGTTGTCCCCAAAGAGATTGATGGAGAAGTTATTTGATGTGCTACTGCTTGATGTGTCGCATTCTTATTTCCAGCAGCCCTTCTGCTGCAGGAGAAACAAGTTACTTGTGCTTCTCTCTTCTCTGTTTCGCTTGTGTTTGGCTATCTCTGTGTTATGCCTCTTGATCCTACAGTCTTGCTGCCTGCTTTCTTTCTTGTGTATTTCTCTTTTGCTCCTTCCTTTGCCACTGATCCATATTTATGTTTGATAAGTTCCCAATTTTTTGTTGTACACGCTGCTTCAAGTAGACATATCCTGTCTTAGTATTTAGGCAGTATACTTTGCTCTTTGTCCCTCTGGGAACATTGGTACCATTTTCTCATTATTCTGGTATTTTTCTTTGTTGGTAGTTCTGTTCTTAATATGTGTTACAAACCTGTGCTCCTTTTCTGCTTGGAGTCATGAGATTTTCTATGGTTTCTGGATTTTCCTTAAAGACACAATGTGCTTTTTGACTCTTGCAGAGGAAAGAAAAAAAAAATTGCTTAGCAACTTCAAGAAGTACCTCTCAACTCATGGATTTTGCTGATAGGCAAACATGCTTTTTGAGTCACCCATCTGAAGCTTGCTGTGCAGAGTTACCCATTCTAATATCCCAGTATCATTTCTGCGTTTCCAAGAGCAGCTATGTTATAGAGCAAGGAATCACTGCCCAGACTGCCTAGGGTTATTTCTCCTAGAGAGAATTGTGTTGTACACACCACGTCTGATTCTCAGTCCCTTGGATGTGACAAAATCATTCTTAGGTTTGCAGGAATAAATGCCATCTTGTGTGCATGGTTGCTCTTCTTGAGTGAGACTGTGATCACCCAACAGCAGCCCAAATATTCTCGCTGGCTCCCTAATCGTTACCGTTGTTTCCAAGGGCGAATGCTTCCCATGAAGTTACGTAGCTGTACTTCCTACTCATGCCCTCACCATAAAGAGTGGAGAGCATTAAACACATGGGCACATAAGGTGACAAGGTGTTGCTTTTCTGTCTTGTTCTGGAGGATCTACTAGTGCCAACGAGCTCAGGAATTCATGTATTTTCTGGAGGGAAAGAGAGGATTGATTAAAAAAATTTATTCTCTATATAACAAAATGTGTTGTCTAAATTTACTAGTGACTGTCCTTCCCATGATTCTTCTTTCTTCTTTTGAGGTATTCTCCTCTCATACAGGCATATTTTGAAACCTTTTGTTTGGATTTTGGAGAGATTTGGTTATTTTTGTAAATACAGCAAAGGATAGTTAATTGAAAATTGCAGATTTTCTATTTTTAGCATGTCATCAAATTTTCCATTTAAAAACCCCTACCAAAACCATAACAGGTTTCTAATTTAAGTGAGTTTTCTTGCTCTGCTGCTATTCTCCTGCTGTGCTTAATAGTAATTGCTGGTTGAGAAAAGGCTTTTCTTTCTTTTGTGCTAATTCAGCACAGTGGGGGAAAGGTAGCCAAGGAGCTCATATCTGAGTAAAAACTAAAAGACTGGAGATATAATGTGGTTAGACAGAAAAGGATAAGAGAAGATGGAAAGTATCACAAAGGGAAAAGAAAAAGATGATAGAAAAAGGAATGAGATGGAAACGATGAGGAATGATCTTGAGATTGTGCATTTCTTTTACAAATGAGATCTGTGGTTCATGAAGCAGTATGCGATAACTTACAGAAGGTGAGATTTAAAAAGCAGCCTAGATCAGATATGAACATTTAATGATTATTCTTTAGAGAATTTTACTGTCTTAAAGAGTCCTTTAATAGAGACAATTTCTTTAGGCTTGCAGATTCCCTTTTCTGTGTGATGTATTGTAGATTTTAATGTCCAAAGTAGATCAGAAAATAAACGGCTATATGAAGTTGTTGAGTCACCTTGTATTAAAAAGAAAATTAGATTTAATACTTAAATATATAATGAAGAAGCTTTAGCTTCTTCCTTTAAGCTAAGTACTGAGGAATTTGTTTAAAATTTTGACTTTATTGTTATTGTGAAGGGGATGTTTGGGCTGTACTTACAATGGAGTAGGGATCTTTGATTATCATCTTTAAAGTTTCATGATAATAAACATAAATTTAGCAAATATTACCATCAAATGATCATGCAAAGAAATTTCTAGGTATTCTAAAAACCTACACATAGTAAACAACTGTCAACCTGAGCATGGATATTTGAAATTTATATTCAGAATGATTCTCCCATATCATTTTCCTTAAGTCACTGAGGAGTTATATAAATTCCAAAAGCACCCTGAAGTGGAAATCAATATATAAATAATAATTAGAAACATAAAAAAAGCTAGTTGGACTAAACAAACGTAATTACAAAAAAAAAAAAAAATTGTATGGAAACAGTCTGATGGTGTGGTGAGGAAATGCAAGTCTCACTAATCTGTTTCTTCACATGCAAATTTTGTGAAGCTGCTAGAATGAAAGACTTGATGCTTGTGTATATATATGTGTATTTTACATATTTTAAATGTTTGGACAGCTGCTGTTAATTTTGCTCAGAAGATACTAATAAAATAAATAAGTAGTGGAATGTGGTTTTGAACAAGGACATAATAATGAACAAAGCACAGATTAGTTATAATAAAGGAATAAACTTCTGTTGCATGGTATTTCTGAAGCTACATGCAATTTTAATATCCTGATAATGTGAACAGATGAATTCAGTGTTATAACAAAACGTTTTTTTTAAATAAAAATAGCAAGCATTCAGCTGGCCAGTCACATGAAACTGGCTTGCATTCTTGGGATTTTGTTACTTTCTCTGTGCTGAGGTCACCTGCTCTGACAGAAGTGGCAGAAATCTTTTCATTCAGATTCATATATTTTTGAAAAATACTCATCAGCAGTAATGGATTTAATAGCCATCCTGTAGAAGGAAATAGAGAGAAAACAATGTTATGATTAGGAGTTTAACTTCTAGATTACTTGAAATCCACATTTCAGGGCTGATTTTATTTTACTATTGACAATTTGATTTGACTAGCTGAGGTAACTTACAGCTAGGCAACACACTGAGCAAAAGTGCCCTGAAATACCTGCAGGTATTTCTGGAAATACTGGAAAGCAGCAAATTTATGAATGCTCTTATTGTGTTTTCTGTGGCTTAAAAAAAATAGAGTTTGACAGATACAGAAGATGCTAAATTGTGATTCATATGTGTTGATTTGCAATAGCAGCTAGAAAATGCACATTGTCACCATGAATTTTAATTGATGGAAGAACAGAAGTTATTTGCCTAAATTAAGAATAGTTTAAGGTCTTCACTTTTTCTTGGCTTCAATGTTGATGTAAAAGCCTTTTTCTATATTATATCTTGCAGATGTGATTCTAACTTCTTTAGGTTTACATACAATAAACCTATTTATTATCTTGATTCCAGGAAACTAGGTCACACGGCTGTTGCACATGGAAGATTTCCCAAGGTTACTAGTGATTAGAGAATACAGAATTCTTCATATTACCATAAGAGAGTCTAATTTACCTGAAGAACATTTTGTTGTTAATTAAAATTTTTTATGGCTGTTTAGTTTCTGGTACTTTCTGCTAATCTAATATTTTTACTTGGCATCATCCCAAACCGCTGCTATTTCTAATAGACTTCTCCTTAATGATTTAGCAGGTTTAGCCTCTGTTCATGTTTATATGTTAAGACTTAGCTAGGGTGAATTTCAATCAAAATCTTACAACTACATTTTAATGATTTCTTGTTTCCTTGTGATGAGTAACTTTTTTCCCTTTACAAAATTGTGGTGAAATTCCATCGGACATTTTGTGTTTCCTCATAAGGCAATTTTCTATAGGGAAAGTAAAGAATTGCTTGTATTTCTTTTAATATATATATTGCTGTATTTCAAATAGATTTTGTAATCCCTGGTCCTAGCAATTCACAGACTGAATTTTTCACATTTGTGTAATTCTTGGAATTAGGTCTAGCATAACATTCAGGCAAGTTGTTTGTTCCACAGACTGTATACAAAGCAGTTGTACAGTATCTTCAGATAAAATTTAACTTCCTTGATTTGTACATGGCTCTTTTGCTTTCAACAGCCAAGGAATTAAAATCCCACTATGATGAGAAATCTGACTTTTATCGGAGCTCTTCTATCTCTGCAAACATTTTCTGATCTAGTTTCTGTCATTGCCCTGGATGTCTGTAGCAGTATATGAAGAATATCACCTGACTTAATACTTTTATTCTTCTTGCCAACTAGACAAATGGTCTGATCCATGTAAGCACAAATATTGTATTGTGGTTTTTAGCAGTATAGATCTTTTAAATATTGTTGTTCCCCTTTACCTTCCATGTTATTCCTTTAGTAAATTTTGCATCCAAATCTTTCAAATCACTAGTAGTCTTTATATTTCAATCATGTCCCTGGTACAACAATAATGACCTAGATGCAGGGTTGGGGTTCTGTTAGTTGGCTGAAAACCAATTCATTTATCTGCAGATAAATAATAATGATTTTTTTCCCCTACAATATTTTATTCTACTTTCAATCAATGCACCTCTGAATTTGATTTTAAAATTTATTATTTGCATTCTTGGTTGAAGTAAGATAGGGTCTGGCGGCCGGAAGATATCGTGCTGTACGGAAAGGTAAGACACCCCTCTCTCTCTCCTAGTAGCCAATAGCATTTAGCCTGTGATGTAAGCAGGCGGAAGTGACGTAGTGAACCCACACCATATAGTACTGTGTCGCACATCATTAAACGCCATTTGCAGCATCCTCATATTGGTGTCAGTGCTCATTGGCCCAGAGACGGGGTGAGTGTTTGTCTCTGTGCCTCCTCGACCGGATGGGACATTGCGGGATAACAACTGCAACACTTGGTTTTTAGTGATTTTATTGATATGGACTTAAGTATACATTTAGAAATGCCAAAATAATAGGTCTTCAATTCAGATGTGTAACTGCTGCTGCTTTGAGTATTTTCAGATATTTAACTCATACATAAGATTTAAACTTCTAGAATCAGCTAAACAGATTTCACAGCGCAGTCAAAGATAGCACAAGGGCAACATGTTTTAGAGTATTTTAAAACTGCATATGTTCTTGAAGTGCTTTGTCACTTGAAACATTAGCCATCTGCCAGTAAGCTTCTCTTTGTAGGGAAGATTATTGCAAAGGTTGTAGTGAAGCAGCATTAGTGTCATTGTGTGACCTCAGATCTCCTTGATCCTTTTTAATCTGGTTTCAGAGTTAGTGTAGAGATTTCACTGAACTCATTGGCTGATTTCCTCCTGGTAATAGTTAAAAGTCCTTGGAAATTCTTTTAAATGTGCCTGGGATTTTATGATAACTGTACAGACTTTTCCAGTTTGTCAGCAAACCATTGCTGGAATTAGATTATTGATTTTAGGGTTTCCATTCTTTTCAGTTTCTGATGGTTATGTTGTTATCACCTATAGAAGGGTCCTCTAATATGGGATTCCACAGTATCTGTTTTTAAGCTCTCCCTCTTCAACATTGGTATGCAGGTGGTCTTATAAATCCCATGAAGCAATCTGAGCCATAGGATAGCAAAATGGAGAGGGCAGAAGGCTCTTGCTTCTGTTCTTTGCTGTGCCCTGCCAGACCTGCTTTTCTTTCCTGGTCTATTGCTGAGTTACTTAGGACTAAACTGTCAAAAGTTCAATCTGCAGGTTGTTTGGGTGTTTTTTATTTTTTATTTTTATTTAATTTTTATTTTTTCTCGATTTTTCATTCCATAGGTCTGGCATAAGATTTATGAACATATGAGGGAAATGTGGCGTTCTAAGTTATTTGTTCAGCACCTAGTATTTTGAGGATGCTCCTAAATATCCTGCTGCCAAGAGTGCACGAAAATATCCTACTTTTGTCTAAAACTCACAGGGCAGTTGTGGCCATTCCATCTTTTTCTTAGTTACAATAATCCAGGTTTTGTTATTCTCTGAGTAGATCCCTGTAGTACACTTTGTGTGGGTTACTCACCTTTGTTTAATATTAATTTCTTCCTCTTTCTGATGCAATTCACTGAGCTTTTGTGGTTCTATAAAACACAGAGTGTGTCTCCTTGAGGAAGCACTCAGGATATTTAAAATTAATAACTGATCTCCCTCTTTTTGGTGCGTGCTGGAAACTTTAACATCTTCAGGCTGATTATCTCAGCCCTCACTCACTTTTCATCTTGGAGCTCAGTCAAGTTAAAAGACTATGCTCAGTTCACTAGATCTTTCTGGCTCAGGTTTTCAATAAGTCTAATAGATCATGAACCAACTGTATTTGTGTTTGAACATTTTAGTAAATGTTTGGGGTTTTTAATTATGCTTTAAAATGTAAATTAATCTATTTCTTATGCATTTGTTTTCAGAAATGCCAACTCCTGACTTGCTATCTGTGATTACAATGCTAGAACTACAGTTAAACAAAGTTACAATTTAATTCACCTGAATGTGAATCATAAATAATTAGAAAAGAAAGAAAATTAAAATGCCCCAAAAGTAACATATCTGTCAAAATTAACTGAAAACTATTTCCTGATGAATTGTATATTCCTCAAAATGTGGAATGACAGTGTTTAGAACAAAAATATTTAATGAGTCAGTAAAAGATCATGAAATACTGTAAAGTGTGTATTGAATGTGGTATTTGGTCTAACTTCTGGTATTCATCCTAAGCTTTATACAATATAGGGGTTCAGTTCTAGTGTATCAATGCTTTTAATCCAGCAGCGAGACTTTATAGATAAAAAACTGTAGAAGTAAGGAAAAAATATGCTTCATTCTATCAGGAAAAGGATTTAAATATTGAGTGTTAATCCAAAGTGTCACCTATCATTATTTGTTTTCATGCTCTGAGTCCTTGGCAAGCTGCTCTATAACAGAGATATCTCCTCCATCTTGATGCTTTCTCTCACCATTGAGCACATTTTGTGGTTGTTTTGTTGTGGTTTTTTTTTTTAATTTCTTTTTATCTCTTTCTGATTAAATACTTTTTTGAATCCTAGAATAGTTTTTCATGCATTTACTTATTTAATTTGGTGTCTGAAATGTTGCTACAGTCTCCTGGTTAGCAGTGACAATGTGGTCTTTTTTTTTATCTTTTAAACTGGCACAACTGCCATCGTTTATACTTTCTGTTTCTGTTTGAGTAGATTAGTAAAAGTGGCCTGGTGGGTCTTGAGTAGGAGCTGGCCTGAATTGCTCCTAATTTCTCATTCCCAGTGATTAGTGTAATGTAACATAGAGCTGTTCTACAATGTAAGATGTTCCAGGGAGTTTTGAGCCTGAAAAGTGATGGTCTGTACAAATGGACCAAAGTGCTAGAGGGGTGCTAGTATTTGAATAATCTTTTCTGACTTGCTTTCAGGTACAATAACCATACTTCCCATTACTCTTTATGTGATAAAAACTATAGTTAGCATACTGCAATTTGTTCAAATATTAGTCTTTTCTATACCTGATTGAAACAACTCCCTTGCAAGGATATCCTTTTCTTTATGTCTAATTTTTACATGGTGTTGCTTCAATAAATCAGTGTCTCTCCTGCTAATAAGTAGTATCTTCCATTAAAAGGTAATATTTTAAATTATTGAAGCTCATGTAAACTCATGTTCTTCTTTAGATGTTGTTATTCTTAACATACACATTAACAGTAATGGAAAAAAATCAGTTTTGGCTTTTCTTTTTTTTCCAGGCTACTCTGTTCCTATTCTTTAGAAAATCTCTTCTTTTCTAGCCAGATACACTTCATAAAATGGATAAACACCATCAGATTCAACAAATATTTTTGCACTTCACTGCCTTAATTTTATGATAGTGTGATTCTACCTGAAATATATCACACTATGTTAAGAGGTAAAATTAGAGTTTAATACATATAAGAAGTCTGTATTTCTGTAATTTTCATAGAATTTAAAAAAAAAAGGAAGATAGATATGTCAATGGCTTACTTTTAAGTTATTAAAATTATATGTATACTAGAATGTTTACTTATAAAAACCATTTATTTCTTTTAGGCTTTTTAGGAATCTCTTGTGAAGACAAAATAGACCCTTGTGCGTCATCTCCCTGCCAGAACAATGGAACCTGTTATGCAGACAGGCTTGCCTTCTCCTGCAGTTGCAGTCCTGGATTTACAGGACCTACATGTGCTCAGCTGATTGACTTCTGCGCTCTGAATCCTTGTGCACATGGCATTTGTCGCAGTGTTGGAACCAGCTACAAATGTCTCTGTATCCCTGGTTTGTATCAGCTTTGTAAATTTTCTGACATTTTTGTATGTAGATTCCAATATATAGTTTTAAGTTACTTCTTTTTTTCTTTTCTGTATATAAAACACATTGAGCAGATGTTCTATCTGTTTAGAATAATGATAGGAATCTACACATTCCATTTGGAAAATAAAAAATTGCAGAGTGAGCACTGAAAATACCCACTGAGATCCATATGGCTGGTGAATATCTACAGCTGTATTATAAAACCATAGGATAAGTCTTTATAAGGCGAGGTGTTAGTGTCATTAAAATTACAAAATTTGGTAGAGAGAATGGAAAATGTGACATAGACCATTGGGGTAGGAGTGGAAACAGGCAAGGTAGCTGATCAAAGGTACAGAAAGAAAAAAGTTGGTTACCTCAAAGGGTTTAGTTCTGCCATCCATGTTTACATAAATCATGTCTTTTCAGAAGTTCCAGTGATACTGCTTAGGTGAGTACAGCTAGTAGGCTCAACTGGTAACTGATAATACAGCCTAACGATGCATGGCGTCTGGGTTGCATTTTGCTTACCTCTAGATTTTTTACTTCATTGTACCAATGTAACAGAATATTGGGGTGCTTATAGCTCCATTTATAAATTTTAGCAATGATATTTAATAGGTGAAGTAGCAGTTAGAATGAACATATCATGAGTTGCACATCCACTACTGCTTAAGCACTTACAGAGTGAAAAACAAAAATCTTTGTTTTCATTTGAATAATTTTTTTTTTTTAAAGTCTGTTCCTATAAAGCTGTAAACTTGAAAACTGTAGAAGGTAAGGGGAAAATAAATCCCCAGTGTACACAGAATAAGCTGAGGAGTGACCATGGACAGTTAGTAGCTCTGCATATACAAAATGCTGTGGCATGCAAATTCTTCGAAATTCCTGTCATGGGAATACCTTCTCACAGCTGCTTTGCCTTGCCCTGTAGGAAAGTAGTCATGGTTCTCCAGCTCTTTTTCCTTCCTTCTCAGTTGGCAGGATATGGAGGTATCCTATCAATTGCAAATGTTTTGCCTGAAGTAGGCAAGTACTCCTATAGGTGGTGAGTTTGAATGTTAGTACATGCTGCCTCCAGATACTTTATTTTTGCCCTGTGCATAGGAAGAAGTGAGTTTTTTTTCTCTTCCAAAAATAAGTTTCTCCTTTTCCTCCCAAAAAGCCCAGAATTTGTTCCTAGAACACCTCAGATTAGGATATTGAGGCTTAGGACACAAAGGAAGTAAAATAACTGTTTGATTTTAATGTATTATTGGCATTTTGAGGAAGAAAGATATCACTGCTTGCTGCTCCTTACAGCTTTAGAGCAAGGTGAAATGTAGAGAATTCTATTTTCCTTGAAGAGTTCACTTTTATCTACGATTCTGTAGTCCATAAAACTGGTATCTCATGTGAAGAAAGATCCCTGAAGACACAATAATTACTAGCTAATGTCTTGGACAGTATATCAAATGCATACTTCAAAGTGTTGATTTCAGTAACTGATGCATGTGATTTTCAAGGAAATTCCAGATGCTGACAATAAAGTTTGAAACTGCTCTAAGGCTGAAAGCATTCATCACTTTGTAGGAATAATTGATAGATTATTGGAAATAAGCCATTACTCATTAAATCAATAAATGTAGGAAAACCAGGTTTCAGCTTTATGAATACCTCATGTTAAGGCATTGTGTTGTGTAGCAAGATTCTTACTGGTATATGCTGTCTTGAGAGGCAGGTCATAACACAGTTGTGTTGTTTCACAGTTTTATTGATGAAATTTTCTTCTTACAGTGTGTTTTGATTTTGGGAATGAAGATACTTTTAGTAATAGTTTAGAGAACTGGCTATATAGTACTTAGTGCAGTTACAAAATTTGTGCGTATATAATACGATTATCCTGATCCAGAGCATGATGTAACAGTGAAGTCTGTTTTGACTAAGTTTTATAAAGCCTGTTGAAAAAAGGTACTTTTTGAAACTCAGTTCAATTAGCAGTCCTAACTTTTCTAGACTGTCTAGTTTTCTTACACTGATTCTGACAGGTCTGAATTTAACTGGTATAGAAAACGAACCTTCTGGGCATTTTGTATTGAGTTGTTTCTCCACCAGAGAATGGATTCATTTTGTTTGTGGATATGGGGAGTTTGTAATGAAATCTACTAATGCAGCATTATTAGAAGGTGTCAGAATTAATCACTGCTATTTAGATACAAGGAAAGGACTGTCAGGAGTTGGTTTTTGGAGAGGTACTCACAAATGAACAGAAGCTAATGGAAATTTGTAGTTTGGATTTGACAGATTTATAATTAAATTACATATCTCTTTATAAAGGAGAAATATATGAAAGTGAAATGTGGACAATACCATAGTAGTGTTGTCTCATAATTAATTTGCTGTCCAGCAAATGTGAATTTATACATACAGGATTATAAGTATCTCATATAATCGCTTTAACCATTGAGCTGTATTTACTTATTTAACAAAAAAAACCCCCCCTCCATTTTATGGACAGTACTTCAGGAAGTATCCCCAATTCTTCTGCTTGCAAATTTTCAGAAACCAGAGTGTAAGTAGATTTTTGTGGCAAGATAGGTCCAGATGTTTATGTGTCCTCAAATATTTTCAGCTCAGGTGTTTACATGAATGGTGTGGGCAGTTTTCATCTGAACAGAAGCATGGCATTATGTAATGCAGGAAGAGTATTTCCTAACATGTGGTTTGTTTTCTATATTTCAGGAGGTGAAGATGATAATTCTTTCATTACAAATTTTCAGCCTTCATTTTTGAAGTGTTTAATTGCTTTGCTGTTCATTTGCATAATAGAGGAACCCTTAGAGAAAAGGATTGGGTATTGAGATGAAGAGCAACAGGCCTAATCATATTTAAATAGAGCTAGCATATCATATCTTATCGGGAGCACAAACTAGAATTCCTATCAGTTGATAATTAGTTTCATGTCTGGCAAAATATCTTTTTGATTGCAGGTAGATGAAATTGCCAGGTGCTGTTTTCCTAAATTCATTTTTAGAACTGAGAATTTAATAGTTTAATGTTTACCCCTTCACTTTTTATATTCTTCTCCTCACCCAGCCCCTAAGAAGGACTAAATTACAGAGGGAGTGGGAAGAAAAAAAAACAAGTGTTGAAGTTAAAAAAAAATAATCCAGAAAGACAGGAAAAAAAGTGCTTAGCAGGTAGGAATATACAAGTTACTTGGTAGCATTAACCTGTTCCTTGACTGGCTAGCAAATATTTTGTTAAGTGGTTTGGATTCATAAAAGAAAACTGCTGTTTTTCTAGCTCTTGAATGGTACCAGCAGTTAGGGCATGGTCAAGAAAATTCTCTACAGAGAATTTATTGAGATGAGGAGCTGCCTAATGCTGGGTAACAAGGAAAGTGGTTTATAAAATATGACTGAAATGACAGTTGACTGAAAAAAACAGAGACTGATTAAGAGCTTTTTTTTAAAGAATACCAGTTCTGTGTATGCTCTGGGAAGTTCTGAAAAGAATTGTCGGGATTCAAATGCTTTGAATTGTAGAAATAAAAGCACAAAAAGAGATACTCTGCCCTTTTATAAGAAATGGGAAGTTATGACAAGTCAACAGAAACCTGAATTTCCCAATTAGTGTAAAAAAATTTTCTTCTACATTTCTGGTATAAAAAGGGGATCCAATTTCCAAACCGGAGTGTCAGGAGCTGTCCAGCACGAGTGCCCTTTCCTGAGTTGTCCATGGTAAGAAAAACTAGGCGTTTCTTTTTCCAAGTAAACCAGGAAAGTTTTAATCTTCTTCAGCATGTTCTTTGCCTGTAGTTCAAACAACAAAAACTAGTTAAATATTCTTGGACAAATAAAAACTTTGTTTCTGAAATTTGTCACCTAAACCTGATTAGAAGTTTTTGGTTAGGTTTGTTCAAATTAATTTTGAGTCACGCAGGACTTAAAAGTAGTCTCACGTGTCTCATGTTACGGAGACTTATTTTTATTTAAATAATATTTGTGCTTTTAAAAGTTAGCCAGATGAGAAGCCATAGAGGCTGCATCCCAGATCATATGTAGCACTTCTTTAACTGAACTCTTTTGTGTTGCTCTATGTGTGAAATTTAATGGTAAGTATTTTAAAAAACCCATTTTTTTTCCAAAAAATTTGTAGACTGTTGTAAACTTCACTTTTAAAAATGACAACTTGTTTTAGAAGGACTTTCATCTACACATAATATTACTTGCTTCATGTCAAGCTGGAACTAAAGGCCAAATTATAAGAAATTATCATTAATCTGTTCATAATTTTAAAATTTGGATAACTTATTTTAAAAGATCATTACAGAACTGCACCTAAGTGGTAGAAAGGTAGGAGTAGTCAGGATTTAAGGATTTTTTTTTTTCTCTTATGCCTTGTACCATTGTGGGTTTTTTCTTTTTTAAAATTTTTTTTCTTCTTTTTTTCTTTTTTTTTAATCTTAGTAGCAGGATTTGAACCAATTATCTTCAGAGATTTCCCTCATGAGTTAAAGGCATAGCACGTAAATGGGAATCAACTTCTCTGTAGTTCAGCATTTAGAAGGCATCATAATACACACTTTGCCAGTGGTTTGTCTGTCAGGCAGATGAACAAGTAAACTTGAGGATTCCTATGTTCCAATTCCTAAAAAACCCCTCTTAAGTAGTGACTATAAAGCATGGCCTAACACATTTTTTGAATCTTCATCAACAAGCAGTTTGATAGAGTGTGTGAGTTACGTCTCTGTTATATTAAAAAGCTGGATTCTATTTATAATTTTGCCTGCAGAGACTTTGATGATCTCTGTTACAATTACTTGTAAAGTGAATGAATAAAATTTGTGGGCAGTTTAGTAGCATTATCAAGGGTTAATAATAAACATACTGAATTACATAAAGATATTACCATATATTAGCCTCTTGACCCTGAGGCTTTCTGGCTTGCAGGCTCTCAGCATCAGCATGCCAGCTCCTAGACTACTGACTTATTTGTACCGGAGTCTTTCACTTTCAGACATTTCCCTGAATTAATATACATTATTTTTTTAGATATAGTAATGGTAAGTGTATTAAATGACATTTTCGCACTCCATTCTATATTGGTTATATGGTATATCTGAAACACACTCTTTTAAAAAACAAGCGTCAGGTTCTAAATTTTTTGTGTTCAATTCTAGGATGCCGTGTTCTTTTTTTTGAGGTATTTGACAGAGGATATAATTTCTTATTACAGAAGCAAAGCACTGCAGAGTTTTTCTTATATGTGGGAGCTGAATGCCATCCTTCCTTTATGCACTATTCCTACCAGCAGGCAGTGTCAGCTGGATTTTAATCTGTGTTACTTCTGCCTCAAAAATTAAACAAGAGAGGAATTTTAAACAGTTCCAATTAGACCAAGGTCTGTGAAAGTCTCCTTGCTTGGTAGACAGCCTGGTTTCTGTGCTTTTTGGCCAGTGTATAAATTTGAAGGATGATAAATGATATTATTATACTTGCATATCTGCACAGTTTGTGGAACACACACAACTAGGCATTTACTTTTTTTTTTTGTGTGTGTATGTGTGTTGGCTTTCATTGTGATCATTGTTGTGGATAACCTACATCATCTAATAGCTTGCATGGAAAACCTTATTCGTGTAAGTTAACTTGGAAAGCAGTCTAATACTTTTGAAGGTTCCCATTTCCAGCGTGGAGGGAAAAAATACATAAGTTTTTTCTAGGTTGAATATACTTTTTCAAATGTCTGCGGGGAGGGCTATGTGGAATTCAAAAGTCTATGCAACAATACCTACTTTGCATTATGTGTGTGATTTTTTTCAGTTGCACATTAAACTTTCCATTTAAATCTTTAATTATATGGTTACACATGCAAATTATTAGTACTTATCACCTGTCCCTTTACAGGCAACAAAGAAATACTTGTGTTTGGACATCAGATTCATAGTTTGTTTTGTGTTTTCATGCTTACCCCATGTTAAAGAACTAATTTTGATAAAAATTATTGTGGTCATTAATTGGATTTCTCAGTCTGGTTCATGAACCAGTGAGATCTCATTGTGTCTGTTCATAGAACATTTATTTAGTCCCTGAATCCTAAAAGCAGTTTCTTCTTCCACTTATATCTTTCTCCCTCTTTACAGACCATTATTTTAATGGAGCTGCTGTTATCAATTTCAAATGCAAATATTTAATATATTCTTTTCAATTTTGTCTGGCCCAAAGCAAAGAAATCTATCTAGAAACTGAAAAACTTAATATCACAGCAAAGTCTTGCATTGGTTTTCTTAAAGACATAGGGGTATGGAGTTTGGAACTGCAAAGCACATGTGCAGACATTAACACCTGCCCTCTACTTTATAAATATCTATGATAGCAGATATAGAACATTTGGAAACTGATGCTGTGCCCTGTAAAGTAAGAGCTCTCTTGCATTGTATCCCGTTAGGCCTTCCTATAAAGATGGGATTTTTGTCCTGCTGCCTTTATTTGCTGAAGTGATAAGTGTGGATAAGCCCAGAAATTCACTGTTGAGGAGCTAGTGTCTAAGAAAGCCTCAAATCTTTCAACTTTGTTCTTTATGAATTTTTAAAGGGAATAGTAAGCTTCTCCCTCTCTCTTGTTAACATAATAGTGCAGATATTCTCAAGATGTTGACAAGCACTGCTGTATCTTTTGCTCTATCAACTGCTCTCAAAGGCTCTGACAAAACCCATGGCTTCTCCTCATTGGCCTGCATGACACAGATTATGTGTTCCCTTTCACATTTTCTCCCTTTGCAGTTTTTAATGTAGCCATGTGCAAAGAGAGCGCATCTCAGTATGTAGCTGTCTGCAGACCATGCCAGAGAGCATCAGGCAAATACACTGGCCTCTTCAAGGCAGCCTCCCTGTTGCTTAAGAAATAGAAACACTTAGGAATCTAGAGGAGAGCGGCAGCAGATCTGTTTCTGCCTTTGTAAAGACCAGTAGCAGAAGGACAGTCATGTAGAGGGAGAAGAGATAACATAGGGACATCCCTATTTTAGGGGTTTTTTTTAGGTTCCCTGTCCATTACCCAGTCTCTGAAGAGAGCATATCAGAGGCAAGTTCTGCTTGAGTTCATGAAGGTGCCATTATTGAAGACATACCCAATTTCTAGTGACCTGGACAAAAAAAGTTGAATAATAATAGTTGCCCTTTTTGAGGATGCAGTGCCCAGTGCATGTTTTTTCCCTGCTCAGGACACAGCAGCTGAAGAAGTGTTGTTAATGCAGGTATTGTTTCTTTCTTTCTAAATATGTCCACAGAAGTGTAATACACCATGAAAGATGCAAATAGCTGTATTTGGTATTGCTTTTGAACATAAAAGCAGCAGAATCGTATTGTTACTAGAAAGAGAGGAAGCAACTATACTAGTCTGTTATTCTGAAGCTATCTATGAAAAATCATCCTGTTTCCATCTAAGTTCTTTAATGAAAATATAAAAATTATTTATGTAGTCTTTCTGAGGTTATATGCATTAATTTAGTATATTACATGGCTTATATAGTGGTATAATTTAAAAGCAGTAATACAAAGAGAAATGTTTGTTAAGAATGATATGTTGCCTCTTAGCTCCATGAGAAGAAACATGCCTTTCCCGTGAGTGCCTGGTCCCACCGCAGAACTTTCTTTGTTCACATAGGTTACAGCAGAAGGAAGCTGCTGGCACCCGGGTGAGGATGATGAGGGTGAAATCGTGTGTGGGTGAGATCTGCCCTCTCGTGGAGAGAGAAAAATATCTTTCCCTTACTCTGTGCAGTGTCTGACAGGGTGGGCTATCTTAGTCCTAGGGGGTAATACAATAGTTCAGACTATTTTGGAAACCAGACAACCATTCAGTCACAAATTTCCCTCTGCTCCCTTTGAAAGGTGAGAAGTGTGTAACACGTGGAAACCCCTCCCATCAAAATATCTAATTACATCTGTGTTCAATACAGGGAATCCCCATGTGTTTTTCTTTTAAGTTTTCTGATTTTTGTGGTTTGTATGTTGGCTACAAATGTCACAACATATG
The DNA here is from genome assembly GCF_000700745.2 of Antrostomus carolinensis. Lineage (NCBI taxonomy): Eukaryota > Metazoa > Chordata > Aves > Caprimulgiformes > Caprimulgidae > Antrostomus > Antrostomus carolinensis. The sequence continues at coordinate 38,896 of NW_010299150.1, read as the reverse complement.
GATATTTCCCACTGTCATAAGCTAGATAAACTTCATCGTAGGCTAATGATGTCAGGAAGTACTTCACTGAAAGGGTTCTCAGGCACTGGGATGGGCTGTCTAGGGAGGTGGTTGAGTCACTGTCCCTGGAGATGTTTAAAAGACAGCTAGATGGGGTGCTCGGAGATATGGTTTAGTAGTGGACATGTATGGTTGGACTCGATGATCTCAGAGGTCTTTTCCAACCAGGAGGTTCTATGGTTCTAATAAAAAACCCATCATGTTTTACATAATTAATTCTGTATTGCCTGCTAACAGCTTTGGAGAAAGTGGTTCCGAAATGTTTCTAAGCTACTAGTAGAACTATTTGCTATGAAAAGGCAATTTTGTGCAAAATCAAATATTTTGCATATACATCTTGTGTAGTACTGATACATGTTGTATCCTCATACAGTTTTATTTTTAGTTATTCGTAAAGGGAGGGTGGGGGGTAGAAATGGTGTCTAGAGGTGGCATTTGTCATATTTTCTACGGTTTTATGAGAATTTGGGGAAAAATTTAGTCCAGGAGAGTGACTATAGATTACCACTAATGAAGATGAGAATCTATCCCTCTCTGTTTCTTTGTTCATGAAAGATACTCTCACTTCATGTCTGTAAGTTTTGCTACCAAATAGTGATTGTCTGAAGAAGTAAAATCACATTGCAGAATCTACATTTTGTATTTTAAGCCTTTTCCCTGGCTTCTTCATTCATGCCCATGGCATCTTTATTCATTGTATGCTCATTCATCTATTGCTTTTATAGCTATATGTAATGAGTAAATCAGTATTTTTTAAAAGTATATAAACACTGTTCCAATGCATGGTATTATATAATATATTACAAGTACTTATTCATGGTATTATATCACATTAATTGAAGGTCGAGGGGAGTATCGAGGAGTCAAGAAGGTTAAATATTTAAATGCTTTTAACTAAAATTTATCTGTGGTAGGGGTGTGGGAAGAGTGTCCTTCTGTTCTGTTAACATACCATGACATATCTTCTCTGTATGACTGTTCTTTGTGAAACAGTGTTTTTCATACAAAACCATATTTGAAACTGCCTTTTTTAATGTGTGATATAGACCTTCATCAGAATGAAATTTCAAGAAAATGGAGCAAAGCTGGCAAATAGAAGCAAGCTTTTGTTTAAAACAAATACAATTTTTTCCAGTCTATATTGTTTTCAGTACACAGGCAAATATTATAAAATAACAAGCCAAAAAGAAAAAGAGTGTGAAGTAACCACTGCTTACAAAGTGTCTCTAGGATTACTCTGTGGACAATAGTATGGGCCAGAATTTCTATCCTCACCTTTTCATGGATAGGTAAAGATGAGATGGTGCTATGGTTTCATGAAGCCAAAACGTTTACTCAAACATCCAAAGCACTAATTTTTGTTAGTTATCCAGTCAATTAAGTTGATGTTAACTGTGTGGTCTTTGGTTTGCTTGAGAGGGAGGGAGATAGGCTCTGTGATGCCCCAAGTCAGATAACAAGACTAACAGTTATTAGCAGCACGTAGCTAACAATTGAAGAGATGTAGAAAATGCAAAAGCCTGGTCACTCAATTATTTGCTGTAATTTCCAGGAAGGGGGTAAACATTATGAAAGATGTGCATTTTAGTAGAAATATTTGTACTATTTGTATTTGTACTTTCAAAAAGATAAGAGCATATTTTGTTTAATCTATTAAATTATAAACCTTCCCCTAGAGGTAATTTGGCTACCTAGGAAGTACTTCTTGCACCCTTATTTAGAAAGACTTGAGCAAATTGCCTTGTACTTTTTTGACTGGTCAAACACACCAGCAATTTTACAGTTCCTCTGTGTTAATGCTTCTCTGTCAGGTAGAAAGCAGTGTTTTTGTTGCAATTAAATGCATTATTTGTACTTACTAACCATTATGAACTATCTATTTTTTATTGTTCTTTTTGATGTATTAATTGCCTATAAATTTAGACATTGTTTCTGGAGTTTGAAAGCCCCTACCTTAAGAAAATTTTAAAAAGAAAGAAAAAAAAGAAAGACAAGAAAAAAGTAAGAAGAGAAGCTTTACATTAGCAGAAGTATAACCTGGGTTTATTGAAGAGGAATTAAATAAGCTTCTTGCTATCAAATAAAATAGTCTTCAAAATGACCAGACTTATGATTCTTCATATTTAATACTAAGGAACGAATATTATCAGGCAAACATATTTTAGCATTACAGCTAGTTTATTTCCTCTGTCACACTACACTAATTAATACTGTTATGAGTAGGTACTACTTTGAGTTGATACACTATGTCTAAAAAGTAATTTCAACTACTGTTAAGAGTAATGATCATATGACACACTGAATAATGAGAAAAGTGCTATTTCAAGTGGATTAACTCCTTATTTCTTACCTCATGATACAAATGACTCAGTGGTCACTAACAGGTCCCGTAGCTTTTCTGTGCTCCTACTTTCTATGTCTGCATAATCAGACCATAATACCTGCCCATGGCTTGGGAATACTGTAAAAAAAAAAAAAAAAAGTATTGTATGCTTCTACAGTGTTTTGACATAGTACAGCATTAAATTTAAAATACATAATCATTCTTACTATACAACTGTCACCAGTTTGATGAAGAGTGCCTTTGATGCAAGGATCCAAGAAAGCTAGCAGGTACGCTGATATTAGTTTTTTTCCTTTTTACAATTGGAGTGGAGCTATTCACGTTGTGCCTAGTGGCCTTGGTCACCAGCCTCCATGCTTACGGCCTCGCTGTGGTTTGTTGCAGGGGCAGTAGCTGAGGCTTCTCTCAAAATGTTGTGCTAACAGGATTTTTTTTTTTTTTTTAATTTCACCTGGGGAGAAGATGTCCTTAAAATCCATGTCTTAACATGTACCTGCACAGTGTATTTCAATTAGCAAGCATCTGCCCACAGCCTGGAGTTGCCTAACTGTTAATTTTTACTGGGAAGCCTTTCATAGCTTGTTTTATTTCCTCTTTGTGTGATTTAGGTTACCATGGCCTTTACTGTGAAGAAGAATATAACGAATGCCTTTCTGCACCCTGCCAGAACGGAGCCAGCTGCAGAGACCTTGTCAATGGTTATGAGTGTGTGTGCCTTGCTGAATATGAAGGTAGGATGGGGTTTACCTCTTGTTTTTTTTTTAATCGTTCTATGTATTTTTTTATGGTAGGTTCTGTTACAAACAGATATACAATATCCACTATTGAGCAGAATTATATCCCACATCTAAAATTAATGGAAACAAGCTTCAGTGTGGACCTGATCCCATAATCTTCATTCAAATAAGTAGTTCAGATTTAGCTGGTCTGTGAGAATTGCATGTTCTTCTCTGGGGACAAATGGCTTTTCTCTGTTCTTCTTAGGTGCACTTTTTTCTGCTGTTTTTAATATATGTTAGAAAGATATGAGTTTTTAAAAGAAAATGTAGCTGTTAAATAAAACTTTTAATCACTTATTGTTAGAAGCTGTTACATGGAGTGCTTTTATAAATTCTTTTTAAATTTATTTTCTCCAGTGAAGTGAGTTAAAAAAATAGTAATAAAAGATTAGTATTTGAAACAGATTAGCACAAAGGAGTAAAAATGAAAGTTTTACATTGATTATTCATTTAGAAGACCATAAAGTCTAGAGACAGTAGTAGGTCTGTGATTGCTTTCCCATGTTAACTGCAGCTATTCCCAGACATGTTTGAATGGAATTGGTCTTTGGTGTTTCTTAAGTAATTTATAAAATGGAGGAAAAAAGTATGTGTTTTGTTTTACAAAATCTTTTATCTTGCAGTGGATTTCAGGTTTACACAGAGCAGTACCTATCAGATGTCTGTGACATGTCCCTCTGTGGAGGGCTAAAATTATACTTTTTTGTGTATTCTGTTTTGAATCATACATTTGGAATATAATTTTATATGTTATTGCTTTTAAAACATAGATATTTTATGTAGAATGACTATGTTTTAAGGAACATTACCCCAGTATTTTCTCATTAAGTGTATCAATCTTTATCTGTGCTGATAAGTAACGCTTGCTTAACAGCTGCTTGAAGCTAAGTATGTATTTCATGCTGGTGATCTCAGTGCTCTCTGACAAGAGATAGAGAATTCATCATTTCAGAGGCTTAGTGAGGAAATGACCCTCAGCTTTTCATGACAGTTTAGAGACCACTTAACCATAATGTTATGCCTTCGTGTTCTGTTCTCAGCCGACCTGTACTCGCAGCTGAAAGCAGAGGGTGTGCAGCACATTTTGCTTTAAATGGAAGCAGGGGATCTGGTCCTGTGCACAGCTTTTGCTGATTACTGAGCTTTCTTCATTCCCATACTTAAGGTATTCAGTGCCACTAATGAACAGGTGATGAGGTACTCAGTTTGAGATACTATATGGGAAATAAGAGGCCTCACATAACCTCCCCGTGTGCAGTCCTCCCTTCTGCCTCCATACCCCCATGCCTTCCTGCATATGCTCTCCTGCCTGGCACATAAACAAGAGCTGTTATCACTAGTCTGGACTGAAATACATGCCAGCACGTACCTGTGGGCTTTTGGCTCTGCTGCCTTCTCCTCCTTAGCTGCAGGATGCTCAGACTAGAGTGCTCTGCCTTTTTGCTGATGACAGACTGACCAAATTATTTCAGCAGGTCTGTAGTGAGTAAGTATGTGTGGGTGTGTGCATATATATAAACATTATATATATATATATATATTTAAAATAAGTTGTTTTGAATTTTTAATTATGTTTACTTTAGATTATTGTTTTTATAAAACTCATGTAAATTTGCATTGCTGTACATAGCTGCAATGTGGAACACTAGAGAACCAACTTCATTCCTTTTAATCATTCACCCATTCAATAAATTTGCTTGTATGCATATGTCTGATATATTATGTGTCCAATTTCTTCCTTTTATTGTATTGATTTTTCTTTCTCATATTCTTTTCTCTAAAGGCTTTATTTCCTCACTAATTTTACCTCTGTATAGTTCTGGTCTCAGACTCTCCAAATTCAAATTCAGAAACTGCCCAATTCCAGTGCAACACACTTGGTATTCATGAAAGAAGTTGGTAAGGAGTAAGGCAGGATCAGCTGCATGTCTGCTTTTCACATGTATTTGTCTAACCTCTTCAAGGCCTCCATCACTCTAGGTTCTGTAATCTGTACAAGAAACATAATTCCTTCACTGTCATTCACTACCTCATGATTAAAAACATTTTCCCGATGCCCAAAATGTATTGCATTTTTTATACATAATAAACCATATGACTTTATGCTTCTATTGATTATATATCGTTATAGTTTGCAGGACAGTAAGGATTTATAAACATGAACCACCTTAAAAAGTGAAAAATGTGTTTGTAATTTGTAAGTGTTATCACACGGAAGCAGCAGAATCCTGTCCTGCTCTTCACTTTGTTGAAATTCTTGTAAAAAGCATAAGAATGAGAAAACTTGAACATAATTTAGGATTTTAGCTAAGTGGTCACTTTGGATTCATTCCTAAGCAAAGAATGGTAATAAGACATAGATTTAGACTTAAAACTTACAATGGATTAAGCAGGTATTTTAAATGCAAACTGATTTCACTGTAGTAGATACATTATAAATGAAGTCCTGGCAGTCATTCATTATTTATATATGTACATTTATTTTTTCATGTTTCAGTGCCATCTATGCACTGATTAGATCATTCATGCATTGATTTTTCTAGTGTTATCTGAAGAGTAGATCCAGAGAAAACAATGTATGTAGCAGTGGCGGTAGAGCCTCTGCCCCCATCCCCAGGAATCTCCTGTGCTTTACATTGTGTGTGGCAGATACAGCTTGCACTGTGTCCTGCCAAGCTGCTGCATTGACATAGCCCACATCTAAGAATGAGAGAGTGAAGTTAGTGGCATGGAGCTGAGTAACCCAATTGTTTACTTATAGCTATACATTTGAATAAATTATTTTCTCTTTTTATTGCCTTAGTTATACTCCTCAGTTTGCTGCAAAAGTAAATAAGAAGCATCAGAATGTTTACGTATATTATTAAAGAATAAAATTCTTACTGAAGACAATTGTTGTTTACATTTTATTGAAGAATATTAGATAGTTGATCAGATTATGCTTTATTATACCATTTGTTTTTCATAGAAACTCCAGCAGTTCTTGTTAGCAGAAATTGCCCTACCTCTCTTGTCCCAAAGCCTCAGTGGGTGGGAAGAGCAGAAGGGAGGCATGTTTGTAAAAATTTTATCCACCATAAAAAATATGGCTTTAGTCTTATCTCATTAGCCTAATAGGACAGGTCTGGAGGCTGCACATTACTACTCTCGTCCAGGTGAAGTTAAGTTATCACATGTACTGATTTCATGCTGTCAGTATAAGTCATGTTAATGGCAATTACTGATTTTACCTTTTCAGGAAGGCATTGTGAATTATACAAAGATCCTTGTATTAACATCAACTGTCAGAATGGTGGCACTTGTGACAGCGAAGGTCTAAATGCTACCTGTATTTGTGCACCTGGATATACAGGCAAGTAATTTGTACAGTACACAGAGCGTTTAGTTGTCAGTGTTCACTGTGTCCAAAAGAAGACAAATACCAAGTAAGGCTGTGTCTCTTCAAGGGAATTAATTTCGACTTTGCTGAATTGTAATCAGTCTGGTGAGAATGAAAATTCTTGATATTACTTACAACTGCTTTGAAGCTTAAAAATTTTGCAGCAAAAAAAGCCCGTTACTAAAGAGGATTCACTAAGCTAACAGCTATTTAACATGCCTTACGACCTTACTGTTTGAGACTAGATTGCATTTTCAAAATAACATTTTGAAGACTTCCAGGTAAGCCAACATTCTAATTGGACACTATTGAAACTGGAGAATATTTTAACATTGACCTTAGTTACTGTGAGCTGGAGAAACAACTCATTCCCTTACCTAAATATGCAATTGCTAAAAGCCCTAAAGTGCTTGTTATGAATCAATTTACACTTTCAGAGTAATGGTAAGCAGCCCATTTAGTCCTTTGGCCTTGTATTTAAACTGGCATGATTGGTGTAATCCAAATATCTGCTGTCAAGATAATTTACAGCCTGATGCTCTGTTAGTCATGTAGGGTAGTATCCAGTGTAATAATAAGAGATAAACCCAGTTGCAGCTGTTTCATAGATCAAATCATGCTTTTTGATCTGTGCTAATTAAAGGGCATTTTTTCTGAACAGACTTAGCTTTCCATTGTACAGTGGCTCTTTCTCAGAGGCACTGATTATCTACATTATTGTATAGCACTTCAGAATTTACATGAAAAATTGTTATACTACATTTTATTGGGATGGAACTTACCTTTAAAGAAATGAGATACACATAGGCTGAGTGAGGTTAGTCAAGTCATTTAGCCTTCAGACTTTGTTTTCACCTGGTCAAATGAGGATAATATTTCCTTCTTGGAGGCTACGTGAGACTTATTTCTTGAAACAGTTATAGAATACTTTTGATGTTCTGAGAACAAAGATGCTATCAGGTGTTTTGCAGCTAGAGAAAAATTAAATTATTGATAATGGACCTGCTACATGAGGCACCCACTATATAGAAGTGTGTTTGTTTTTTTTTTTTATTTTTCCTGAAATAAGGTGAAGAATGCGAAATTGATGTAAATGACTGTGACAGCAACCCATGTCACCATGCTGGAACTTGCATAGATCAGCCTGGTGGTTACACCTGCCATTGTCCACATGGATGGGTCGGTGCAAACTGCGAAATACGTAAGTTTTGCCATTTTCTAAAAATTTCTAAGAATATAATAGAGAAATTTGTATTTGTCTCTAAACACCTCTCTGCATAAATACTCTGAATCATCTGTAAATTATTAAAATTCTGTTAAATGCATTTTATTTTAAGCTGTAACATTTCAAAAGCAGCTATGAAAGTTAGAAGATTCTGTTTCTGGGCACCTTACTTTGAGATGTGTTGGACCAGATTGTCAGAGATGCTGTCTCACAGCTGGGCACTGAGCAGTTTGCCTTTTAATTTCACTTATGCTTCAGAGCTTACTTTCATACTTACCTTGGGTAAAGTGTACTTCTATAGCACTATAGGCATGATCCTAACAGCCTTGTATTGACTTGCAGTTGTAGTAATGTTTCAGCAAAACAATTTTGAATTTCCTTACCTAAGGAAATAAGTTGTGTCTAATTGTGCTGTGACTTGTATGTGCATGCATTTACTAACATTTTCAGGAATAACTTTTCCAACTATAGGCAAATTTCCACCAGTTTTCTTAGAAAGGTAAATGTCTCCAAAACAAAAGTGTTTCATAAGCATTTAGTAAGACTTAGAGAGGTTCCATTAGTGGGTCTAATGAAGGAACAGCTTCAGTGTGATCTTGTTTCTTAGTACAGAGAAAAGCTTCAGTGTAACTGCACCCTTATGGAGCAGTAGAGCGTCCATGAGAGGAATAAAGCATGAAGCCCAACTGTGGAAGAGTTAAAACAGAAATTAGGCTTAATTAGTTCTGCTTCTCACAGAGCTACTTTGTGTTTCCCTGATGTCTTGCTCTTGGGCTACAGATGTTGTCCTTACTAGGGGCTTTAGCTGAGTATTTAACTGCTTGAATGCTCAAGTACTGTGGTCATAGATCCCCTCAAGTTATTACACAGATAGACATGTTTGTGTGAGGGGATTTACACCACTTAGCACAGCTCATATTGCAGGGGTAAGGGAAAGATTAAAAAATAAACAGAAGAACGGACTCAGGAAGCTCCTATTGTACATTCATGAGAAAATGCCTACACAAAGGCTGGAATAAAAAAATGTTTTCTAGATCTCATTTACACAAGAAGCACATAAAGCTTCTCTTTTTTACTCTCTTTTACTTAAACTTTACTTAAACATGTCTACTGTTTTTTAAGTTTATTTCTATTCTTGATGTTAGTCTTTAACCCAGAAGACAACTCTTCATACCTAGACTGACACAAAAGTTTTATATTGACAGGTTTACAACCTCCTCTCCCTGTAATTGTTGGTTATGATTTGAGTTTCAGTGCTTTCTCTTGAAAGTCAAGACTGCAGAAGAGCATTGCTAGCTAGTTCAGAGGTGGTGACAGCACTGCCTTTTTATTGTGTCCGTGAATGGCACATGCACTTTCTCATGTGGTACAGGACCATCGTGGTGTTGGGGCCACAATATTGTGTGCTTTCTGTGCACCATATTTTTCATGCTCAGATGAGCTTTTACTGACAAGAGTGCTGTTAGTGATAACCTGAAACATGGATGTCCAAGTTGATCAGCAAGGCAGTGTAATTCTGCCTGCCTTAGCTAATAAGTAGTGGGCTGACAGACAGATGAGTGTTCTTGGAGAAAGCAATAATCATCCTGGAAATGTACTTCCTGGAGTGCCTTCATACAGTGACAATTAAATTTCTGTTATGTTATGGAATGAATACACATCAAAGGGAAACAGATGGGCCTGCATGCTTTCTGAGTCCTGCAGATGTGCTATATGAGATCAGTGACGGTTGCTCTGGAGTCCTTCTTTGGTTGTCATGCTCTAGTCACTAAGAGTTTGGCTGTTTACACCACAGATACATAGTGAGGTGCATATAAACACATAGGAAATGGGAGAAGCAGAACAGAGGGTGGAAGGAGTCTTTTCTACTGTCCAGCCACTCAGTTATTCCTGCTTCCCCCTGTGAGGGATGCATGCCCCTAAGCACTATATGTGACAGGTAGGTTCAAACTTATATCTGTGGTTGGTCAATATTAATTCCTTTCTGACCTGATTTCTAAGGCTACCAGAGAGACAGTGGATAAAACTCTGCTTAAACTTTGTTCTCTTGAGCAAGAGGATTGTCTCTGCTTCGTGCGTATTTCTCTATGTGGCGCATCTATTTATACTTGAACTGCAGTGGCCTTGCTTCTCAAGAACTTGGACTTTCTGCTCGTATTACACACTTGCAAACTTTGTAAGTTAAAATGATGGGAAGAAGCAACAGCACTTTGTTGTTTTAACCCTTTACTGATGGATCTGTCTTTTATCTTGTGACTGCTGTGACAGGGAGCAAGAAATTATCTGAGTGTTAACTGGCATTGATAACACTGCAAGGCTGATTCTCAACCAGAGAGTCTTTTTGTCTCAATATTTGGAGAATAAATTATATAGTATTGTTCATGGCAATTGCTCTTAATTGAAGAGGCTGAAATTACAGTCTTTTTTATAAAAAAAATCAGGATAACTAATAAAGTGTATATATGTGTAATAATAATAACAAAGGGGATATGAAAATACAATTTAGGAAATTCTAGTTTGGATTGGTCTTGAAGGAATGAAAACAGGAAAAAAAAATCTTTGCATAGTCACATAAAGATATATTTTGAAGAAAAAGTAAGCTTAAAATTTGAGGGTTACCAATAGTCTCTTCAATAAGACTGCCATCAGCAAATGTCTGATGTTCCCTTGCCATTAAAGTCACTTTGACACAACATCAAAATAAAATGATGTGTTGTTATTGGACACCATGATACTTCACAATAGTCAGACATAAGTATGGACATGCAGCCTCTCTAACCAGTGCAGTGACTTATACACAAAGCTGTGGAAGCTTTCCTAAAATGCTTGGATTTTAACAGGTATATAAAGGATTATGCAAACAGAGAGAGATTGAGTTTTGAAAAAGAAAAAAATCACTTTGCAGAAAGGATTTGAAAGCATTTTGATCTGCAGATTTTTTTCTACAGAGCTATGTGTCCATGGGGGAAGGTCTTTGTACTCACTGTCTCCCTAAGCTATAAGATGACCAGCTGATGCAAACTCAATGCTGATCATATCTAGAAACAGAAATGCCACATCCAGCTTTTTTTATACATAGATGCAGCACATTCAATCTCACTGGAGTTGAGTAAATGGTGCAATGGATTTCTGCTCAGCTCTGAAGATTAAGTCTATTAGTAAATCTGCTTCTCTTCATCTTTCCATATTTCCTTGTCATATTTATCATACTGTTTCAGCAATTTGTGCATAATGTATTGGAAATTAAATTTAAATGCTGCATACTGGCTTCCTTTGTACTGCACCTCTGAATGCTAGAATTCCTCTGTCTGAATCCCTCTGAATGCTAGAAAAAGACATGATGAAGCCAAGCTTGAGACTTCTCAGGATGGGGATGAGCTGGTGGTCTGGAGTCATTTGACTACAATGGGTCACATTTTATCTTTTGTGTTTTTCAGTTACTAGTCATGAAGGAGGCTGTTGGTACTTAGTCTTTGTGTTGGGTTTGTGTGTGTGTGTGGGGGCCATTTTTGGTAGTGGGGGAAGGGGCTACCCTGTGAGAAGCTTCGTGAAGCTCACCTGGCTCCAAGGTAGACTTTCCCAGCCCAGACTGAGACAATTACCAATAAAGAAATGCCTCTGTGAATCCATATTTGTGAGAGGAAGGACTGCCTTGAAAAGAAGAAGGTGGAGAGAACCTGGAGGAGAGGTCATTGACCTGAGCAAAAGACAACCATCAGTCTAAACAAAGAGAGAGCTTCATTGCCAGGGGGAAGGGGAGGACAGAGAACCTCAGACATCCTGTTCAACTGCATGGATTAGGAGAAAGTAAAGGAGGTCCCTGTAGCCCATGGAAGTTCAACAGTGGAGCAGATACCCATGTGTAGGAGGATTCCACGCTGGAGCAGAAAGCCAAGCCCGAGGGCAGGTGTGACTGTATTGAGATCCCAGAGAAGTTCAACACCAGAGCAGGGGTGGACCCCCAGAGCTGTGGGTGGGGTAGGAGGTGCACTGGACTGGAGACCCATCTGCAGCCCATACACATCCCCATGCCGGAGCTGGGAGCTGCCCCCCAAGAGGTCCGTGACTCCATGGGAAGCTCGGTTTGGAACACTTTGTTCCTGGACTTTCACGCTGGGAAGAGCAGCAATGGTGAACTGACTGCAACCTCCTGCCCTGCTGCTGCAGGGTAGAAGGTAGAGAAATTGGGAGCAAAGTGATTAGAGCCTGGGAAGAAGGGAGGGGTGGGGGAAGGTGCTGTAAGATGTGGTTGTTATGTCTCACTGTGCTACTTGGATGATTGGTAATGAAGGACAAGGGGCAATGGGCAAAAACTGGAACACTGGAAGTTCCAGACAAACTTAAGGAAAAACTTCTTTACTGTGAGGGTGACGGAGCACTGGAATAAGCTGCCCAGAAAGGTTGTGGAGTCTCCATCTCTGGAGATGTTCAAAACCCGCCTGGATGCTTTCCTGTGTAACCTGGTATAGGGATCCTGCTTTCGCAGGGGGGTTGGACTAGATGATCTCCTGAGGTCCCTTCCAACCCCCACCATTCTGTGATTCTGTGAATTAAATTGATTTTTCTTCCCCAAGTTGAGTCTGTTTTGCCCATGAGAATAATTGGTGAGTGAGCTGTCCCTGTCCTTCATCCTAATCCGTGCCCCCTTTGTTGTGACTCCCATCCCATCGCACTGGGTGGGAGGAGTGAGTGCAGGACCACATGGTCTACCTGTGGTTTAAACCACCACAGTCTTTTTTGTAGAACAACTCTCTATTTCCTATTAATAGTTACTTGTTTTTTCACCAGCTGTTGTATCTGCTTGAAGTGACTAACAGGATTTCAAGGTTTTCTTCTTGTCAAGGTGTACTCTATAATTTTCAGGTGCTGTATATACAACAAACGAGACAAGAGATAGATTTATGTTGCCTGGATGAACTGTGATATTTATTATATCATCTTACGGTCTTTACCAGTGTTATCAATTCCAATTAAATAGGATTAAATCAATCTTAATTATAAAGAAGATATTTTTTCTTTCAAAATTAAATGTATTTGCCTAAATGTTAATGGAGCATCCACTGTAAAAATGCCTACAAAATGTCTCATATGAATTCTCTAATGCCTGCTGGTTATTTGTTAATATCATGACAATATTACGACCTTTACTGCTTTTGTGATTATTAATGTAGTTACCAAGGTAAGTGAAATCATGTGGTTACTTGAAAACTAACATTAAAAAGAATTTCTAGTACAGACTATGTCATGCATGTTGAAATCTAATTCTTAATTAATTTTATGAACATTACTATGACAACTGAAAATACTGTGATTTTGAGCTGTCATGTTCTTTCTAATCTTTGGCGTATAAACTGTTAATCTTCATATTTTATTTTGCTGATAACACAAGAAGATAACACAAACAAGCAGTCCTGTAAACCCAGCTCACATTTGCAGACAAAAAGTCTAAGCAAGCCCAAGTTCAGAGATGCTTCAGGACAACCTTTACTACTGTAAACAAAGATCAACCATTCTTTTAAACTCTGCCCAGGTGAATCCCACATGTTACAGCTTTAGGCTTTCCTCCTACCTTCCTCTAAAATGGATTGTTTTTTTTCTTTACTTATGCATTCTTCTGTATTTCTACTATAGGTGGAGATTATATCCACAGATGCCACTAAACTTGTGATTTCAGCTCAGGTGCTCAAATCTGTTACCTGCCATCATCAACTTCCTTGAGAGGTGGCTTCTAATATCTTAAATTCCTAAAGTGTATGCTTGATAGCCCTGTTCTCAGACTGTTTGTGATTAAGTAAAGGGAGTTTCTAAACCAGTGCAAAGCAGAAGTCCATCTGAAAAAGGAACAGCCACCTGCTAGAAATAACTTTTGCAGAGTGACAGATTTCTGTAGTCAGAATGATTCGTCTGTTCCTGATGTGAAATAATTTATGAGACCGTAGGCTTAAAAGACTGCCAAAAATGAACCCTAGAGGGAAGTACAGGTTAATTAGAAATACTCTGACCCATACTAGAGAAAAACACATCTGAGAACATAAGCAATTGACAGACAATCTGTTTGGCATTGATAGACAGTAGTTTGTGCATCAAGAATATTTATAAAGAAGGTCTGGAATACATAAATACAAGAAAGTTCTTCCAGATTGACTTGACTTTAAGGTCTGCTCTGAGACCTCTCTGGAAAACTATGCTTGAGGGAAGACTCTAGTCTCCTGGGTTCCGTACTGTAGGACCTTATGTAATGCCCTTTTTGTCCTTGAAATGCTGCTTTTGAAGTCTGCAGTCTGGTGGAGATAGGCATAACAAAAACCTGTGTTTCAAATTAAAAACCAAGTATGTTTAATACATAGAAAATCTCACATTATAGTAGCAGGGTTCCCTAACTATTAGAACAAACTGCACAGAGAATTGTTGGATTACTAGAAGCTTTTACATAGAACCTGCCTGCCTTTAGAGAACATATAGTATATTATGACATAATGAAGAATAACTAGATGGCTTCTGTGACTTGGGTTGTACAGGGATCAAACTAGGTAAGTTTTCCTGTATGACCTTAAAAATCTACATAAAAGATGGATGAAGGATCAGGATAGTGCTATTAAAATATGTTGCATGTTAGGCATGGTGACATATCCATAACGGAACCTGGGAAGGTTGAAATTACATATCCCCCTAGCTTCAAAAGTCTCCACAAAAATATTGAAAGTGAATACCATAAAAAAATTATATTCAACAGGAAGGATATAAATTACTAATTAATGATAACTTTTTATTTCTTATCGGCAGATCTGCAGTGGAAGTCTGGTCATATGGCAGAGAGTCTAACAAATATGCCTCGTCACTCCCTCTACATCATAATCGGGGCTCTCTGCGTAGCATTTGTCCTGATGCTGATCATTCTGATTGTGGGCATATGTCGCATCAGCCGCATTGAATATCAAGGCTCTTCCAGACCAGCCTATGAAGAATTTTACAACTGCAGAAGCATTGACAGTGAATTCAGTAGTGCAATTGCTTCTATCCGACATGCCAGGTTTGTTCTGGGAATGGTAATTTAAAAGTAATCTGTTACAATACGTAATTTCAGACCACACATAGTGCATCTAACTGCTGTTGGCAGAGAATCGGCTGCTTCACTTTTAAAAGACAGGGTCACCGGCATAGATAGTTGTTCTTTTTTGATCCCTATTGTGTCTTCATCTGAAATGTGATAATCTAGCACAGCTCCTTGAAAATAGAGAGAGTTATTCTGAATTTATTTGGTGTAACTGGTGAAGAGGGACAGATACAGAGTTTTTAGCCTGTAAGATCTTCTGTTTGGGATATATATGCTCTTTAATTGATACATGCAAATAATTTGATTAGAGAGCAAAGGCTCGTTGATTTTTGTGACTAATTTACCAGATTATTTAGTGAGTGTCTCTTCAAATCACTCATGTTTGTGCTCCTGTTTGCCTTGAAATTAAGATATTTCTTCTTGCTTTCCTAAAGATAGTGATTTTTTTATTTTTAATTTTTTTAAAAACTTTTAATTTTAATGGAGCATTTGCAAGCCAGAGCATTGGGTGTCAGAATAATACAAAAGTAGGACTGGAAGGGATTCAGGGGCTCAAGTGTAAGCCATTGCACTGATATAACATTAATTATACCTAACTCCCTGCTAACAGTTGTGTCTAAAAACCTCCAAAGGAGTTGAATAGAGTTAGAAAGGGCTTTCCTAAAATCCCACCTAGATTTTCTTTGCTATGCATTAGGCCACTTCTTTCTTACTGCTCTTCAGGTTGTCATAAAGAATAATTTATCACTGTTGCCTTTATAATAATTGTGTACATCGGACGTCTTGTCACCCCCCATCTCTTTTATGATAAAACCAAACAAAGTAAAACAACTTTTTTCTTCCCTAGACTAAACTAACCCATTCTCTCAGTATCTACTCCTGGATCATGTCAGCTTTTTTATTGTCTCTCTGGGATGCACTCCAGATTGTCTTTCTCTTTTTTTTGAAGGGTGGTCCCCAAAACTGGAAATAGTTCTCCAGCTGAAGGTTTACCAGTACCAAATGAACCAGTCACCTCCTGTATCTTATTTATGGTGTTCCTGTTCATACATCTGAAAATGAAACCTGATTGCTTTTTTAAAATTTGCATTACAGTAATGACTGATGATTTAATTTTTTGACCTGTTAGACCTTTTCCTCACCCAAAGATCCTTTGTGCCATTTTACTTCCTAGCCAGCATTTTTTCTTCTGTATTTGACATCTCTCTTAATAAGGTAGAACTTTCAGTTTTGTTGGGGTTTTTTTTCCCCATTTCTTCAATTTATCAAGATCCCTTCAAATTCCAGCAAGAGTGTTTATGTATCTTACCATTAGAATTCTTTTAAAAGAATGGAGGGAGACACGTTCCTGTGCATTGACATGGAGAAATGCATGCATATTGGTTGGTGATTTCTGGTAATTCATTTTCTGAACACTCCAGTTCTGTTTCAGTGCAAATGAAATAGGTTAATTTGTACCACCACTGAAGTAGTTAAAGTTATCTGAAATGGATGAGGAGTTCCCACAGACTCAGTTAATCACATTGCAGCTTTGAAACTGTTCCAACTAGATTTACAATAAAACATTTGTTCATTGTCAGAATGTATTAGTCAGTAAATATTTTAAAAAGAAAGATGTATATAGTCGATTTAACATAGCAATAAAAATCTGTGTTCTTTTAAATCTTCTCTTGAAGTCTCCTTTACCACTTAGCTTTACATCTCTTCCAGTAGGAGCTCAGCATCTTCATACCATATGCATCCTAAGAACTCCTTTTTTCTTCAGTAGTGTACTGGGAGAAGAGGAAGTTGCCTATAAAAAGCTTAATAGTTTTTTATTATTTGGCCTTCTGAATGACTACTGTTATGTACTGCACATCTCCAAGGGCAGAGAGCAAGGTGCAAAATGATACTGTTAATCTTTCAAATTAAACACCTCCCTCCTACTGCTGCAGCAGCAATGGATGTGTCAATCCTGTTCAGTTACTACTCGCTGAAGTGGTACTTTGCACTTCCCTGGGGACTGGAATTGGTCTCCTGAGGAACAACGTGAAACACCTGGGTGTTCTTACTTGTTTCTTAGACCAAATTTGTTGGCTTTCTATCTAAGGGTACCAAGGAAAAGCGTATGAGCAAGGCAGTATCTTTTTAATCTGAATTTTCCCTGCCTTTCACCATTTCATCAGCAGGTAATGGAAATGGTAAAAGATTTCCTGTATTAAACCTTTCAAATCTTGGAAGGTGGGCTAGGTCTTTATTGCTGATATCTGGATTGCTCTGAATTAATCTTTTTATTACTGAAGGCAGAAATTTAGAAAAACAGGTTTTCATCAGGGCTAAACAGTCTCTGAAGAAGTTCTTATATTAGGATATTTTAATGATGATTTTTCAGTTCCATCTTATGCAGTTAAAAATCACATTATGGGAACCCATCAATAAAGGTTTTTCCCTGTCTTGGGAAAGGTGTTTCTACTTAATGCAAATGAAAATAGATGTTTCATTTCTGTGCCTCTCAGAGAATGGATGCCATATAAAACCCAAGATAGAGCTGCTAAGTCAGGTAATTCACAGAGGTTTCGTGTGAAGATTATTGTTTATTTTGGTTTCAAGAGGACACAAACCATTGCTTCATCATTTCAATCCAGGAAAAGGAGCACTACTTTTACAGTTATTTTTACCTAAACTCTTAAATCTGCATATTAAAAATACCAAGGTCTGAACTTTCAGAATTGAGACCTACTTCCACACAATAGATTCTCAGTATTTTCTGGAGATCACTCCCTTTCCCAGTTAGACACCTAAACTTAATGGTAATTTTGGAAAATGGATGCCTACCTAAGGAGGAGTGAGTAGATTATTTTCTTTAAATGTAAGGTTTATGTAAAACTCAGTAAGTGTCCAGGGAGTGTGGATGCCTGTTGTGTATTCAGTAATTATTTTAAAAAGTACTCAATCATGTTTCTCAGCAGGTCTTTTTCTTGATCGTTTTTTTGTAATGTGATCTTTGCTAATCAAGGTACTTGCTGTAAGAGAAAATGAATGTGCTCAAGGATCATTACTAATAAATGTCTACTTCTAGTGAATATTCTTGGGATTAGCAAATGAGAACTAGATAGTTTTCTAACAAGGTTAAGCACAGCTCTCTTTAGTATTCATTATACAGAGAGTAAATAAATACTCCTTTATGTTAAAGCTTATGTATTTTAAAGCCAGAAGAGAACATTGTAATGAAATAGTTGACCACTGGATACTGCAGCCATAAGATTTTGTTGAATTGGAACCAGGATCCGTTGTTGAAGTGATCTGGATCCTTCACTTCAAAAAAGCATCCACACTGAATTCATGAAATATCTGCTTAGAGAGACTGTAATTTTTTGTGTGTCTAGATATCATTAGCAGCAGATATCATACACTACTTACAGTGTAGCTGCTTTAATTTTAACTTTCACATGCTGACTCTTGTTCTGTCTGTGTGGGTCGAAGAGTCTGGTTCATCAGACTCTGATTAAGTCATCTTGTCACAGCAGGGTAAGCTTCTCTCTGCTGCACATTCTCCATGTTCCTGTGTTCAAGTTGTCTGTGTTAGGCTGCAACATCTTAAGCTTCCTGAATCTGATGAGCTTCAGCACATGCTCATTTCTTACCATTTCCTGACATAGGTTTCAGTGATGAGTTTCAGTCAGATACCTCTTTGTGAAAGCGTGATCGCATGCACAAGTGCTCTGATCTTTACAGCACATGCCAATTGCTTGGTCCTCTGCCAGAGCCTCAACCTTGTGGCAACTGTAGGATTACAGTTCAATTATACTAAGGAATACAAAATACCACTAGTGTACGTGGACTTTTCTCTGAATAATGCAAAGGAAATGATTCTTCTCATTATTCTCATCCTGTAGAGGGAAAAATCCCTTCCTCCTGTGGGTATGCTTTTTTTTTTTTTTTAATTCTTGTCTCTCTTTTCTTTCTCTTGTTTAAACTTTATTTGTGAACTCCTTATACTAGTTGCTGTTTTTGAACAGCGTAGCAACATGTGGTTTCTTTATTCTGTTTCTGGGAAAACTCTGAATTCCAGTCTATCCCACAGAAGCTGGAGGATAGTTTCCTTGGGGTTCAGCTGTCCAATGTTCTCAAAAGTCTTCTACTTGAATGGAATTGTTGAGGTTAATGACTCTGGTTAGCCATCTTTAGAAATGTCCTTCTAAGGATCCTTCTGGTTCTGAAGTAGAATTTGTGATCTCACACACACATACATACACATGCATGGAGATGCCTGTGCCAAGAAATATTCCTGCATTGAATCTATACTGTCCCCAATATTGTCATGGAACCCTTGATTTCTCTTTGTCAAGTTACACAGGTTGCTCCTATTCAAAGTTTCATTACTAAATATATTTTCTAATTCTCATGTCACTTACCTGACTTTGTGATGATCCTTATGCCACTGGTAAGTAGCTCTGATGCATGTGTTGGAACACTATCATCACTCATGAATGGACAAGTCAGTGGTAAATATAGAGGCCATAGAAGTTCCCTAGTCCTACTCATACACTCTGTTTACCAATTGAAGCACATAACTGTTCATCAGACACAGTATGGCATTAAAGCTAATGTTAAACTGATTATCCACCATGTTCCTCCAGACTCAGTGTTTTTCCAGATTCAGCATTTCCCAGGACTGAGATTTCCCCACCTGGTATACACTGTTTGTTAGATAAATAATCTTGTATTTGGTTGCACTGGAAAAAAGCTTTCTTCATTTGTTTGTATGTGCTTTTGTTATAAGCAGCCTATTAATTGACCCAGTATGCTCTGTGGCAGACACCTGCATCTTTTCACTATTTATTATCCCTTGAATCATTGTCTCTTACAGATTGTACTGGTAATTGTTTTATGTTTTCTTTTATGTCATCAATTAAACAATAAAATAGCTTAAGATCGTTGTGCAGTCCTACTAGATACACACCCATTGAACTAAGATTTCCCATTTAACAACTCTGTTTTGAGACCATCAAGGTTTGTGTTAACTCTAGTGTTACGACTGGGGACTGGCTTCTGAACCGCCTGATCAAAGCAGTGTGGTCTACCAGCTAGATGGCTCAGCCAGGCCACAAATAGCTAGCACATGTGCTGTGGTCTTTTCTCAGTGTTTTCTAATTAGGGGCACATGTCAACCCTGACCTACACAAGAGAACAGACTTTGTACTGTTTCACCATGTGCAACACGCCATGTATTCTCTACATGTTAGAAAGGGCAAAATTTGACTTAAGTCACTGGACAATGTTAATCATCATTTGTATCTGTGAATAAGCTCTTTTTCCTTTAAACCCTTGAGAGCGATGGAGAAAAAGGATGATAGAGAATCCATTGCTGCTTCTGATGTAGTAAGATGCCATAACTTGATTCCTTAATTCGATTCTTGGAATTTTATCTCATTTACAGAAAATCAAGTTTATCCATCATGAATGAACATGATCTGTCTGTATTTATTAAAGGAAACTATAGAAGAAAGCAGACATTGATGTGTGGAAATGTATCTAGTATGGCCTTATTGACAGCTGAAGTCCTCTGAAAAATGAAATTTCCACCATATAGATCATAATGCTTCCAGCCATTTTAGTTTCGTCAACAATTCTAGATCACTGAAAACAGAAAAGAATTAAATTGGAAGTCAGGAAGTTTCATAAAAATCTTGGAAGAAAATAAAGTTAATTTTGGTCCAAATATTATCCTAAAAATCTAAATTTTCTGAATCTCACCTTCTAGTATGCACAGATTAAATTGCTATAGACTTAATATAGTCCATAAGAAGGAGAGAACAAAATCCTTTGTGTAGATCAGTACATATATAAGTCTTTCTTTTTCTGTGTTAATATTTTCTCTGCATCAGGTTCATAAGGAAAGCAGACTGGGCCCTTCTTTGCCTCATTCTCTCATGATCCTTTTTGTTATGTAAAGCTCTTGTAATTGTAGTCAGACCACTTTAGTAGTTTTTCCACTTTTAAGTAGAATTTTTAGTACTATTTTTAATAGATGAGCAGAAGAGTGATAGATTGTCTATGTAGTGCAAAGGCACCTAAAGGAATTCTGGATGTGCCAGCACTGGGGCCACACCATGCAACCACAGCGATTCTCTGCACAGGCAGGGACAACCTGGTTCAGAGCAGCAATGCATGTCCAGGAGGAGCACGATTCTGTTGCTCATGAACCTTTGCTAGATTAGTGTGTCTATGTGGCATTGCAACTGCCATTAATTTTTTTCAGTGTTGCAAATAGCATGTTGATAATTTTAACTTGCTTCTCAAGTGGATCTCAGGTGAGCAAAGTCTTCAAGTTAGTATTTTAGATGCTTTGTCTACGGCTTATAACTCAATTCAGTGCACAGCTGTTGCATTTCCAAATGCTAATGTCACATAGTTGTCTGTTAGTTATTTTTTGTAAATATATATGACCTGACCTTAATACTGATTGTTAGAGCAGGCTCCAAAATAAAATTCTGGCCTTGTTGAAACTGTATCGGTTTCGCTCTTGCCTTCCTTAGTCTTTCCATATTCTGATACTGCTGAATTCTGCAACAGAATTCCTGTGGCCTTTGATATGGAATCTGTTTCTTGTTTGCAAGAAGATTTTTTTTTTTTAATTTGATGCATATATTTTAAAAGTTCCAGTCCAGATATTTAAAATTCTGTACTTCTGACATGTTGCAATACTGTTTAGAATTTATATAGGCTCTCTGGCTTTGTTTCTGACTGCTTACCATCACTCAGTGGGTTGTTGCCGTTATTTTGATCATACTTCTGTTTGTCACTGAAAGCTTTCTTTTGTTTCCAGGTTTGGCAAGAAATCCCGACCTGCCATGTATGATGCAACCCCCATTGCTTACGAAGATTACAGCCCAGATGACAAACCTTTGGTTACACTGATTAAGACAAAAGATTTGTAATCTAGTGTATCTTTTTTGGATAATTTTTCAAAAGGATGGGCTACTAACCTAATTTAAATATTTTTAAGAAGAAAGCATAAGTAATTTAAACCATTAGATGCTTCAGAATTTTCTGTAGAATATTTAAGAACCAATTTTCTGCAGCTTTTAGTTTGGAAAAATATTTTAAAACAGAATTTGTGAACTTCATGAACTACATTTTAATGTACCTTGAGCTCTATAAACTATAAGCTTAAGATAGTGTGTGCTTTTTTCTTGGTAGACACTATTACTAAACCCAGATGAGTTTCTTGTGGTTGTTACAGAACAGAAAACAATAATTAATGAAGAGTTCTTTATGACATGTCAGTGCCAGCTTTCTCAGTAGAGGTAGGAAAAACGTGAAGCATAATATGATATATAATATATCCATTAATTAAAAAGTCTAAAATGTTTGTGTTGTGAAAGAGAAACTAGTAAAAATTATTATTCCTAATCTGAATGAATTAGCTTTTGCCTTATTCCATGCATGGATAGATAACCTATTTCTCCATTATTTCCTGAAAGTTGCTGAAACATACTCTTAAGTTGATGTTTGACATTTTTGTAATAGTATTCAGGCTACGCCTTGTATAATAATTAAAGTGCCTCTTGAGGCAACGTAAGGACATGATCCTTTAAACATTGAAATCAATGAGAGAACTTCCATTGACTTCAGTGGGCATGGGATTGGATCCTACAATTGGACTGAATCTATATTTTTCTTTAAAGGTTAAAGTTTTTTATATTGTGAGTAAACTAAGCATATAGTTTGAGTTGTTTGTTTCCTAAAGGTTGTTGATGTACAGTATCGTTTAATGAAATATTGTGTATTTCTCATAGTGCTTCTTATTTAGGATCAGTATGGGGTTTTGTGGCTGTATTTGATTGCTTATGGGCTTCTTAAAATTCTTGCTTATTTCAGAAAATATTGAATAAATGTTATCAAGTGAAGGCTGAAGCTGTTTCTTTTGTTGTTCTTCATTTGAAAGTGCAATGTTATCTATAATTTTTTTGAAAGGACATGAGCATCTAAATAACACTAAATTCCAGCTGTTAATTTGAAAAGGAAAAAAACTGACTTTATTAAGAAGGCAATCTCTGGTAACCTTGTTACCAGTGAGGCAACAACAGCACTGGAGCAAAAATGCAGTCCTGCAGTCCAGGCCATATGAACCACAGCCTGTTCCTGAGTGAATCTGACTGCAAATCTGGGCTCTAAGTTACATCAAGAGTAAGGTTTTGTCACAGAATAATGTGTTTATGTGAGTAGGCTTGATCTGACTTTGTGTTTCAAAGAGGCCTGCTGCTGGGGCAGACAAGACTGCATGGTACAGGGGCAAATTGCTGTAGCTCCCTATAGATCCTGCTGCATGGTGCCGGTCTAGGTCCAGTCAGCACTTATATTACAGGATGATAAGCACTGAAGGGCTAAGCTCTGGTTGACCTCTTAATGTTGTAAAATCTTGCAATGCACCCAAAATCCTCATAGGTCACATAAATAACATTTCTAGACAGAAAAAAATATTCCCAGGAAAATGCAAACTTCTGATCACCTCTGTGTGAGGACAGCCGTTGTCTAAGGCAGTCCTTCCCTTTCCCTGCTACTGCTGACATCTCCAGATCTCAGATCAACCACTATGGATGAACATAATTAGGCACTGTAAAAATAAGAAAGCTGCAAGTGGTTTTACTGTCTTGTTTAGGTGGGCAGAGTGCATCTGGTATATTACCTTTAATTTTGCATTTCATTATTATTACTGCTTCTGGTTACAATCATAGCAATTGAATTATTTTCCACATCTTGCACAATTAATGCTGACAAGAGGTAGACAAATTATTGTAAATCAAGCTGTTAGTGTTGCTAAAATGTAAATTTTATTGTGTGGTTACATTCTAGTTAATCATTAAAAAAAAAAAAAAAGAGAATATATGCAGCAGATACAGGCCAAATTAGAAAGGAAAGCAAATGAAAATATCTTTTAGTAGGATTATTACCTGTTAAAGGAAAGCACTGCTCAAAGAGTCTCCTAGTGTTAGGAATGGTTGGATGGTGACTATGCAGGTCAGTAACACCGTGCTGCATTTGAATTACGGAAATGCCAAATGCGTCTCAGAAATCCAGAATACCTTTCCTGACATCCCGTATCTGCTACCATGGCTTTCAATTACATTGGCTCAATTACTAGTAAGAGACTTAAAAAACTAGTTTTCAAGCCTCCCTTCCATTTTTCAGGCACAGTTTTCTATGACAAAGTTTGTGCATTTGCATCTGGTGGATGCCAGACTAGCTTTTTTGTTGGTACAGTTTGCTGCTGCTGCTTTACTCCAGGTATGGAAACTTCTGTTTATGGTGACTTCCAGGAATGTTTTAAGATCTCCTTAGAAAGAAGAGCCAGGAAGAAGCTATAAGCTCTGCCACTTTTTGTAACTTGTGTGGAACAAGGGCAAATCCATTGGTGTTATAATTGATTTGTTAATCGGATAGAAAATAAATACTCATTCTTCATAGTTTTTGGCCTTTTCAGTGGTAAAATACTGGTTTACCTTTGAAGATCTACAAATCTATATAAAGCAGGGAAACAAGCAACTCTTGTTCTAGGAAACATATGTGTTCGTAGTCTGTATTTTACAAGAGAGATGTTGCAATGAGCAGCAGCCCTTCTGCATACAAATCACACCTTGGTAGTGATTCTTGACCATCCTATATTTCTCTCAAGTGACTGACCTGAAAGATAAGTAATTCCTGAGGAGCTATTTTCCTGTCAGCTTGCAGCCTCTAACTTCTGTAAATCACCCTGTGCTTCCTTTGAATTGTGCTTTGAAAATTACTTTTGCTCCTTCCAATTTATTTTGTTGAACTCTGATGGCATGTTATGCATGCACTATGCCCGTATCCATGTACTTCTGAGATATTTGTGAGGCACTGCACTGCCTGCCAGATGGAGCGGCCCTCCAGACTTAAGCAGACTTATTTTATCCCAGCTCTGAAGGTGCTAGAACAAGTTTGTTACTGCCTTTATATGCCAGATCATCTCTTTCTGAGGATATACATGAATGCAAACAAAAGACACTAGTTATTCCATGTACTTTTCCCAAACCAGAGGGAGTTTGTTCTGTATAGGGAGCAAATATAGATGTATAGCAAATACCACCTGCTGTTATTATACTACACATGGGTGGGGGTTTTTTTTGCTGTAAATCATCCAAATGCAGAAAAGGGTGACTGTATGTGCTCTTCGCCCTGGCAATGGACTAACAGCCTCCAGCTCCTCCTGCAGATGAGGACAAGTCTCCAGGCTTGTCATTAACCTCCAGTACTTGTGCAGTCCCCAAGTTTGCCATTTTTTTCTTCCTCTTCCCTCTGGAAATAGGAGAACACCCCTGAGTGTTTTTCCCCCAGCAGCACGAACATCTATTCTTGCATGCTTCTTGAGGAGGTGTGAAACTTGCAGTTAGAGCTCAGAGTTGTGACACCTGTGCTAACAGGAAAATGTTGTGATTTACATGGATTCTGGATGGAATCAGTCCAAAATGATGAAGATAGTGGCCCTGTCCATGTGGGTGGGCTAATAGCAGTATGATATAAACACAAGGCCCAAGGGAACAGTTGAGCACAATAGCTAGAAAACATATGTTGAGTAAAACCATACAAATTATCCCCATTAAAACCTATAGATGCAGCCCTAACTTTAGCTGAGAAAAATGAGACCATTGCCACAGCTTCAGCCTCTCTTTGCATCATGTCTCTAGAAGGTGCTTTGGGCATTTGCATGTCACTGTGTGGGCTCCAGAGGTGACATGTAGGCAAACCCTTGGGGGAGAAGCCTTTGTCCCCTGCCAGGACCGTTTTTCAGTAGCAGACCTTGTACTTGGGAGGAAACTGGATCTCCAGGCTCTCTGATTCTAACACACTTCATCTGCTTCCAAATACATGGTGAAAAACGGTGGTGTTGAGGGGTGTGGGTAGCCTGTGAGGGAGACAGGTTTCCCTGCCAGCAAGGAGGGCTGTGTCCCCATCACAGAGGCTCACTGCAGCACACTGAGTTATGCTGTGCTGCAACTTGGGTGAGGGGACCTGGCCTTGCCGCTGGAGAAAGCTGCTGAGTGCAGAGCCATCTGTCTGCTTTGGAGATCCATTTTAAACCCTGGCGAGTCCCAGTGCTGGGGTGTGGTGCTGGGATGGGCTGCTGCAGCCTGGGGATGTGGTTCTCACCCAGCTGGGCCCTGAGTGAGCGGCC
Source organism: Antrostomus carolinensis (assembly GCF_000700745.2). Lineage (NCBI taxonomy): Eukaryota > Metazoa > Chordata > Aves > Caprimulgiformes > Caprimulgidae > Antrostomus > Antrostomus carolinensis. The sequence goes on along the minus strand of NW_010299150.1, from coordinate 12,876 downwards.
GATGCAAGCCCATGGGAGCCCTGTTTTTATTCTGTTTGTTCTGTTCCTGTTAACAGACTAACCTAATGGTGGGTTCAGAGGGAGGTGAAGGGCCAGGGACATAGGGAGAGCTTGGGGCAGCTTATGAGTAGTTGGAGGGAGACCTGAGGCCCACCCCCCAGCCCGATTCATCCTCTGCGTTGTCAGTCCAGTGCACCAGAACCACTGCTCTGATTTTGCTGTTATTCCCTTTACTACAAACATAGCCAACTGGTACACTGGTGTGAGAGAAAGGAGAATGGAGAAGAGTTTTAAGCTCAGTAAAGTGAGTCTTCCAATGGCAGAAGCCTTTATGTGCTTAAGCCCTTTGAAAACAATGGGAGTTTGAAGGTGGCATTTGTGATTTTGAATGGCCCCTCCTCACTTGTGTTGCCAGAGTTATATCTATAGGGAACTCCTTTGCCTCTTCTCATGGCTAAATCCTTCTGTGCCCAAAATTTCTCTGAGATTCCCTTCTCATTTTGCCAACAACTGTTCAGCTATTGCAGAGCAGAGACCAGCATACTGCAGTGGACAGAGCTGTACCCCATCCTTACAGCTGAGCAAATATAGCCCACCCTCCCTTCAGCTGCCTGCAGCCCAGTTCTGTGCGAGCTGTTTGCTGCATGACCAGCTTTGAGAACTTCTTTTTCTTTCTCTACTGCCATGTTTCCAGGCTTCATGTGCTGCTCAGTACTGACTAGGCTGAAATTGTCATTCTGCTCTCACATTCCTGTCCTCAGAGCGAGTGCAAAAGTACAGGCCTCCTGTGGACCTCTTCTTCCTGCTTGAACATGGGAGGCAGATGAAAACTGATTTAATTCAGGCAAGAGTTTAGTGTCCCATGCCATTCCCTGCTATGGATAGTTAAAATAGTGAGTGTATTATCAAGAGCTCATGAGTTCTGAGATAAGAAATGGGAGTGTCAGGGCAGTCCAGTGTGTGCCCAGACCCTTTCTACAAAACTGTTGGCTACTGTGAGAGAGAGGTACTGGATTATGGATTTCAGACAGCTTTTATTTGATAACAAAAAAGTGAGTGTGAGGGATTATTTGTATGTATGTTTGTTTAATATATGTTTTATCTCCTGGAGTCTATTACCCTCGTGAAATGATCTGCACAAGCAGGTTAGCAGTGAGAGAATGGCAAAGCACTTAGCCAGTGCCAAATGAGAGATATGGAGCTGATCTGCTTTATCATCTCTTTGCAAGTTTGCCCTCCATTTCCTGAGACTTTGGCTGAGCATCCACCAAAACACTGCAGTTGTCAGGAGTGATGGCATAAGGCAAATGTGACTCTGAGCCACCTTTACGTCCATCTTAAACGTCTCATCAAGGAGATGGGACTGGCTGAATCTGAAATCAGAGTAATCAGAATACTGCTGCTACCTGAAATAGCTGGAGATTGTTTCAAAGATGGGTGGAGTACTATGTGCTCTCAGCTCCCACCAGCTGCTTCTCAGTCTGACATGATGGTCACTGGAGAGGGCTCTCTCTGAAGTTGTCTTTGTACTTCTTGACTCTTTCCTCTCTGCTTTCGCCAGAAGTAATCCTTGTGCAACTTCTGTGCTACGGAGCACCCTCTGTGGGACCCAGCATCTGAGTCCTTTCTGTTCTTTTTCCCCTTCGTATTTTGGAAGAGCTCCAATTAGGTGAAGGTGATCCCTTCTGATGGGAAGTGGGTCAAACAGTGAAAACAAACAAAACTTCAAAGTGGTTTTGCCACATCCAGCCCCATCTGGGCTCAGCTGGCTTCATTCCTTCTACAGTGCAAAATGGATAACAAAAATGACCTCTCTGGAAAAGTCAGATTTCTCTGTTATGAATTCCATTTCCAAATCTTCCTTTTAACAAGTTTATCATAAGATGGTTATTGTAAATAAGCTTCCCCTTTAGCAAAGAATAAATCATCAAATAGGCTTTGTTTGGTGAGATCTTTGGCAAAAGAATGTAAATAAATAAGCTAACTGAATAAACTTCTCTATCTGATGTGCTGAGCAGAAAAAGCAGCAAGTTAATCATTTAGGAAAATAAGCAGGTCTGCTGTGCTTACTTCAATAACAGATCTGGAAGAGTCTAAGGGAAACAATCTGCTCTAGCTTGCTGACCCTGGACTTTTTGCTTGAATCCCACAGACCAGGAGAGATCATGTTTATCAGTCTGGAAGCCATGCAATCTCCTCAAGGAGATGCTTTTCAGTCTAGATTTTTGATTTGTTTCTTTTCCTGTGGACTGCTCTACTTCTCTTCAGATGTAGCTCCCTGCAGCAGAACAGAGATCTCTTATGAAGACAGCTGTGACTTTCTTCAGCCTCCTGGGATTAGTACACACAGAGACAATATTCTGAATTTGCAGTGTCTTGAACTTTGGACTCCATTCATGTTTTCCTATCAGCAAGTTCATGTGCATATGCATGTGATTGTACATGGATGTCACTCCACTACTGCTCAAAGAAATGGGAGTGCAACTGTTCTGATCTTCACCTGAGTTTTTTATTGACTTATGTGGATTTTAACCAATCTGAAGTAACACTGCCTGGAATCTGAGCCTACAAGCCAGACACAAGTTGCACAAGTTAACAAAAATGTGTGTAGCTGCTGTGCAAAGGGAAAACAACCCAGTGCAATTTAGATTATTTTGGCATATAGCAGCTGCAATTATGATCAGTTTGTTAGCAGAAGACTTAGTTCTCACCCCCAGTTGTAATTGTTTGAGGGGTGAACATTGCTGAAAGGTATCTCATCATCCTTTGCTTTCTCTCTTTGCTTGTGCTGTATTTTCTGCCTTTCCTCTCTAAGGCATTAGCATCTTAGGGAGAAACTTAAACGTTGACACCATAGATGAAGAGGAGCAAGAGAACCATACGAGAATTGGTCAACAAAGATTTCTCAGCTGTGAATCTCTTTGGCAAGCCAGACCAGGATGAACCTATGATACTCTCTTGACTCATCTATCTCTGTAAGTCTTTGATCAGTTAATTCTCTTCTTCCTCCCTTCCCATAAATGCTTTGGTTGATGAAAGACTGCATCTGGTATTGCATCAGGACAGCAATATCTCAGCATGACATTGCTCAACCAGGACTGTAGTGTTTAGCACCTAAATGAGGCATCAACAGAGATGGTGGTCTGTAGCCTATGTGAATGCCCTTGTTCTCAAGCCATGGCTTCATATTGTTTCCTTTTTTCAAAGTCTCCACATTTTGTCATATTTGCATTTTTGTCCCTTTTGGGGTGTTTGACATACAAACATAAAGTCAAGATTGCTTGGAACTCTTCCTGAGAGGAAAGTATCTGCAGCTTGTAACAATAACAAAGATAGGACATTTATGACAGGCCTTCACTGCCAACTCTTGTATACTCTTTGCCTAGTGTATCTGCCTTTGGGTAACCAGCAATTTGTGAAAACACCATGAGGAAGGCTGCTTAAAAACAGCTGTCTCATATGATGGCTTAGCATACATTCTTGTATTAAAAGAATTGAAATATAATAGTGTATTTACTAGCAATATCTTTCTGGGGATTATGTCTTATGCCCTCAAGCCTATGAAACAAAGACCTAGAACTTCAGTTCTTACTCCCTTTCATCTGTACATCTGACCACTACAATATTCAAGAAAACTCTTTGGTGATGAGTATGAGGACCATGAGGGCAATTTCATGCATGATGAAGCTTCATTTACCCCAGCCACCTTCCAGAAGGTTGGCTTTAGATTCTTTTTTTGAAAAATAATGGCTCAAGTATACAGTTTCTTTGGTCTCCTAGATGTCAGCTTATTTCCTACACTGTATCAAGACAGGGAGAGCATATTCAACAAGTTCCAGTTCTGATTCTGTCTCAAAGAGGACAGTGTAACACATGCATAGGTTGCAGAGAGCTGAAATCGGTATTAACTTGGTGAAAACGTTGTGTTTGTAGATCCCATTGTATGTCATTGATATTTAGTCTACGGAGCAGCCTCTAGTTGTTTGACTTATTATATTGCATCTGTCATTTGAAGAAGGCAACCAGGCAACAACTCGTGATGAAGAATAATTTCTTTGAAAGATTTTGTACCTAAGATGTGCTGTCCATAATGTCTTATTTGCGGTCTGTATGTGACACTAACACTTCCTATTATTTTAATTTGAACATGTATTTCAGTTGTTTTCCCTTTGTATGGCATTTGCTAGAATGGTCTGTCAAAACAAAACTAGCAAAACATCATGTAAATAAGAAAGGATCTGCACTCTCATCGTGCCATGAATTTGAAATTGAGATTGTTCTACCTATAAAAGATGATGACCAGTTATTTTTATCTCTAGTACTCAGCACGCTGCTTCCCCTCTTTCCTTGTGCCCTGTGTTGTCCTTCGTGCGATAAGGACAAAGCCTGGAGGAGATTTTTAGAGCACTGAATTAGGTGTGGAGTTTATCAGTTTTCCTCCATCTTTCACCTGTTTCATTTCCACAGAGAGAATATTTTACAATTCCATGGAGATGCCTTAATTCCTGATAGCTTTGAAGAGTTATTATATTTTAATACATGCGATATTTAAAATAGGGTAGTACATTGGCAGTATTGACAGATATGTTAGGTTTAAATCAAAACATCTCACAGCTGTGATTTACTTAGTAATATATGTCACTGACTTTTGAAAGATTTAATTAGGAATAGATTATTGAATCATAAATATGGTGATGCTTTGATGACATTTTAAAGTTTAATGTAATATACTACAAAATTTCTGTACAAATTGGTTAATATTTTCTAATTTTGCTCCACTTTATGTGATTCCTGTCTGTGCAGAAAACCAAAATCTCCCCACAAAACCACTACGCTACCCTAGCAGTAGGGCTGGTGCTACCCACGTTTTTTTCAATTATTTTTTCAAGAAGCCCTGATTTTGCCTAAGCCATATAGTCATCTTCTCTTTTTCCATCTGGCAGTACCTCTCAAGAAGGACAAAAATTGTAGGCAAGGAAATAATAACAGACTTCAAATTAACATTAAATGTGCTCTTCATTCAAAAGCAACTCAGCCTTGAGATTTCTGAAAATTCATTGTCTCTCTCTCTCTTTTTCGTTTATGTGTCATCTCTGATTTACATTCCTCTTCTTCAAACTTCAGTGTCAGGAGTGATTTACAGCTGCAATTTTCTGCAGTGTAATATTCTGCAGTAATAGTTGGCAAATCCTTTCCCTCAGCTTAGGGATGTATTCTTCCTTGTTACACAGCAAAGAGGCACACAACCCTTAAATTTCTTTAAAAAGACAATGCTTATTAAGCTTTTTGAAAGGAAAAATGTAAATTCCATCTCATAATAATCCATCTCATAATTACACATAGATGTGTTACTTGTACAAAAACTGTTCTGGCTACATGGCATTGGCATTTTATGTGATGGATCCATTGAGAGCCCCTCTGGCTGCCACGGGCCAGTCTGTTTAGCCAATCTCTTGCTTTCGGCTTGAAGCAAGTTCCCACACGGTGTTGAGCAAAGTGTGTGAGTCCAGCTGCACTGATGTACTGGAGACTGCTCATGCTGAAATTTAAGCATGAGCTTAATGATGGACTTCTGAGGTTTGTTACTTTTCTGTTAGGTATTTTTGCCTCTTCTAGGGCTGAAGACATTTTATATGTTTATAAGTTCTTCTTTGAGTTGCAAAACTTGGTAAAATCTTGTGTGAAATGGTGATCAGCCTTATACCTTCATTGAGGGCTCTGTATTCACTCTGGTTCCCAAAAACTTAGAAGGGAGTTGAGTCCCACTAAATTATTGTACACAAGAGGGTGATTCTTGGGCTTCTCTGGCTGTTTTGTAAATCTGTATTTACAACCTCTATAGGTAATTTGCCAACAAATCAGTTCACATTCACCTAGTAGCACATGTGTTAAAAGTCTTCGTGATAATCAATGCAGTGCCCAGGTTATGGACCAAGGAGGCCCTCCACAGCCCACTGACCCATCTGGCTTTTCTTAATTAGGACTTGGGTGAATTGGAACATGGTTTTTTCATCCCTGAACTCTGATCTCTTTCCTGTCACATATTTTATGCTCTAGAATCGCTGCAGAGCAGGGAATATGTCCTTTGTCCTACAATGCTTTTGGTTTTCTGCCCCTTCATGTGCTTTGACATACTCAGACATTAGTGTTTTACTGGTACCAGGGGTTGATTGTGGTGCCGTGAGTGTATTTCACAAATGACACTGTACTGCTACTCATCCTATACCCTCTGCCATGAACATCTCAGTGGTGTAATGTGAAAATTACCCAGTTTTAGCTGTGAAAGAACCTTTGTATGCAGATGTTTTGAGGAAGAATCTGGTTGCTGTAACAGTGGCTCCTGACATCCCTGTGCTCAAGTGGGGGAAGGAGAAACATCTCCCAGATTGCCACATAGCTGACCAGTCTCCTTATGCCTATGAATAACTAGTGGTTACATGTCACTGAAACAGGAAGTGTGGCTTCTAGTAAACTTCCTATTTAACGGATAAATTTTAGTAGTTGGAAATTGTGAAATCTAGATGACAGATTGCCAAACTTTTTTCTTGCTATAGTGATGTTCTACAAACAAAACTTTTGATTGGAGACTGTCAAAAGTCTCTTTTCTTGGTAAATTTTCTTATTCTGAGAGAATATCCAGTGCACAGAAAATTGCCCAAATATTTATTTATCACCTATGAATTTTCATTCCGTTTTATAATTTCATTGTCTTTGGTGCTGTCTCTAAAAACAGCTTATCTATATAGACATGATTCTTCTCTTGCTTATGCTGTTAAAAATCAGAAGTAGTTTAAATTAAGTTCACAGAGTCTTATCTATGCAACTCAGAAAAGAGTCATGGACAGGAGTTAGGAAGATGCCATGGATTTAGCTTGGTGTAAAACTGGTGTAGGATGATCATGATCTCTGTACAGATTTGTGGAGGTACACAGGCAAATAAGTATTTAATAATGATCAGGGGTAATTCACAAATAAAGACAACACAGTCAAAGATGCACAGAGCTGACAGGGGTCTTAACAGGTCTTGCTTCAAGTTGTTCTGGACCTAGGAGAGAATGAAGATGTGAGTATCTGGCACATGTCAACCTGAAGATTTTATGCTGGTTGTTTGCTGCTGCTTACAATATTATTGGTGCGTTAAAAGCTGGACTTGAGCTCCTTTGGCTATGTTAATGCAAGATTTGCTGCTAGAGGCTGTCTGGGAAATGACATTGTCCCTGCAAGGAGGTGTCTGGCCACCAGCTGTGACACTGGCACTATGGTGGGAGTACTCCTTGGGGAGGTGAAGATTTCTCCTCCTGTCCTGTCTCCCTGACCTTTCCTCTGCCCCTGCATATCATCACAGCCCCCAAACCCCTCTGTCCCTTGGCTTCCTCAGACTTGGGTTTTTCCCCTTTCTCATCCTTCCTGCCTCCCTCCTCCTGGTCCCACTTCCTCTGTGGGGATCCCTCGAGAGACATCCTGCACTTGGATCCCCTGTGCCCTACATAGCTCAGCCTTACCTAGCTCCCAGCTGGAGACTGCTAGCTACCAAAATTTCTCCCTGCTCCCTATGCTGCCTGCCCCTGTCTCCTGCTGCGGGGCTGGTGCCCGCCTGGCAGCCTCTGAGCCCCATCCGCCTCCTCCTGCTTTCTCCAGGCACTTTTGTTGTGCCACGGTGGCCCAGATCCGGGTGGCCTGAATTTCCCTGGCCCTGCTTCCTGCTGCTGACATGAGGCCACTGGGGCACGGAGCCAGGAGGCCGCCTTCACCCAGGGGGCTGCTGCAGCCACAGCCCCAGAGCCCTCGCCCTTCCCTGCAGCATGGCTGCTGCCGGCATCTACAGATCTGTCCTTTCTTTCCTGATGCTGGTTAGCAAAAAAAAGGGCACGGCTGGTAGTGGTTTGAGGGGGTTGGCAGCTCCGAAAGATCAACTCTGTTTGCTGGGAGGCTGACATCCCTGTGTCACTCGCTCACCAGGGCTCCTGCCGGCTGCGATGGAGGTGCTGCCTGGCAGAGCTGACAGGAATACTAAGAATAAAGCTTGGTTGGCCCTTTATTATCACATATTTTGTCTTGTGCAGAACTGATGTGGCCTTTTAAATCCATGTAAGAACTTTGTAGCAATCTCCCTTCTGCACTTGTTGACCTACCATGGCTTTGGTGGTTTATTTTCACTCTGAGTTTATTTTCACTGCTGTAAGTAGGACTGATACAGCCCCAACATGAAGGAGAAGTGAGACCAAATATCTGCCTTTCTAAAGATGAGGCCAAAAGGTGAGAAGAAAAAGGAGATATCATATAAATATGGCCAAACAGGTCACTCACTACCTGTGCACTGCATGCATTTATTTAATCCAAACACCTTCAAAATCATCCTCTAAGTTATTTTTGGTAGAGGAGGAAAAGGTAGCTATCCTGGTACTTGGGGAAGGCGGTGGGGTGGTTACAGCTGAAGAGATAATCAGAAACGCAACCTCTTTTGGCACCAACACAGGTCATTAAAGACACCTGGTTGCTATGGGAACCCCAGCAAGAGCTTCTCAAACAAACTGGAAATCAGGACTTCATTACACGCAGCAAGCCCAGTCTGGATGGGTGGGAGAATATGGCATATCTGAACATGAATTATCTCCATTCCCTGGGAAACTTACTGCTGTCTCTATTTCACAAATCATTAACACCACGCTGCTTCAGGTTTATAACATCTCCTGATGCCATTTTAAAATACCGGCAGAGGGGATAATGAGCCAGATGCACGGCGAGCAGAAATGGCATTGGCTGAACCACCTTTGGTGGAGCTGCACTCCTGTGTCTGCGCAGTCATCCCAATGCACCTACATAATCAGAACAAAAATGACTACCTAAATAACGGTACTGCGCCACTGGGATTACACAGTAAGCAAGTATGTAAATAATTTTCCCTTTCAATTTACTGAAACGTAATACTGAAAGGCAATCAAAGACCTTTGGAGATATGTAGTCTGAATTTGCCGGTATTTGAATGAAACATCTTTGCTGTTGAATTGCTGCTACTTTAACAGCAGCCATGCTTTAGACAGCTGCCGGGTACGGAGCCAGATCTTTAGGTGCTGCTGCATTTAGATGTCACTGTAATTTGAGTTGCTTCTCAATAGCCCCTGAACCCTGCAGATGACCGAGTCCCCTCAAAATCCAGGTTTCCGTGGACAGCATTTGCAAACTGCCAACACTCTGACACTGGCCCGCCCCCCGCCCTGTGCGATGGGAGCTAGAAATCTCCAACTTGGGTATTTACTCTGCTGTATTTATAATAGTTAGACATAAAGTTGAGATCATTCCATGTGATCTAGCTGTGCTTTCTGCAAGAGGTGAAGTTCTATGAAAAAATATATTTATTAGTAACTTGAATGTGATAGTTGTCAAAGAAAACAGTTTTAATTACTTGGAGACTGCATTTTGGGTTGCTTAGGCACAAAACATTTATTCAGAAAGCTATCAGAAAATTAATACAATGTATTTGGTGTCCTTTATCTATGCAAGGATGCTGCATTTGCTTGGAGTGAGCTGACAAGACTAACAAGTGTATTTAGATTTTGGAAGTATGTTATTAATTACAGCACTTCACACAACATTAAGTTTGCTAATTAGGCAAAAAGCAAAACCAAGGTAAACTGAATTCTTAAGGGAAAAAAAGATGTGTTTAATGACTCGTGTACACTTTGTAATCTTGTGTAATCAAAAAGAGGATCTTGGAAACAGGACTTGTGAAGTCTGCACAATATTTGAGGAAGTAGCATTTAAATAACTGAATGACTCTTCCAGTGATGTTTCAGTGGTCCTAAAGATAAATGGAGCTTGTGAAGTCCAATAATTCCCTGGGAACAGCAATTAGATGAATGTAGTTAATTAAAAAGGCAATGTCTACAGCAAAAAAAACAAAAAACAAAACAAGTTTATTGTTTTCAAATGTAGAAGAGCCATGTTGATATAAACACCATACATTAGAGTATGAGGTGGTGCAAAAGGAAGACAAACTAAATAATTAGGAGCCATTAAAAGAGAGAAAATATCCTGGAGTCACTGGAAATGCTTCAACTTTACTGTGTGAACAGAAGTTAAATTGGTCCTATTGCATCAAATATTTCCCTTTAATAAGAGAACTCCTCTGGCTCCAGCATTTCTGTCCTGTGACCAGAGAAGTGGGACCAACCTGTGTAATGTATTGCAGTCTTCAGAAAGAATTGTCTTGATGGTAACTCATTACAAGAAGAGAAACTCCACAATTTGGCACAGTAAAAGGAAAATTAATAGGAAAAAAAAAATCTGTATCTTCTTATGTACACATTCTGGAAGATGGTATATCCTGGAAATATTAATTCATGCTATTTATTTAAGCAAATGCAAAAGATTTCTGACTGGCTGGGGGCAGAATTTACCTAATGTAGAACAGTTTAGGTATCCAATAAAAAATGATGCTTGGATTAAAATATTAGAAAGTCTAGGTTAAAATGACCTCATCTTAGTGAGACTGTGACATGAAGTCACCTGAGTTTAATTGATCGTTTTCTGAGCTGGGTCCTAGCTGGTGCCTTGGCCACCCCAGCAGCACATGGTCCAGCCAAAAAGTGAGTTTCTTGCAGAGGCATCGTGGGGCATGTCCAAAAGGGCAAAAGCAGGGCTGACCTTCCTGACATGGCCATAACCCATAGGATGCTTGAGTACTCCTGGACACCCAAGCAGGGTGGCTCCATAGTGGGCTTGTCCCTACAGTGCTGCTCACTGTCTCAGCTCACAGGTTGCTTTTTAATTAACCAGTTTGATTTCAGAAATCTGCAATTTGCAGAGCTGCTCCTGTCTGCCATAAGCATATTCCTACCTTCCTCTCATACAACCTCAGCCGGAAGCCTACAGCATTCATTTCCTCTGTTTTCACATCCTTTTTGAAACTGAGTAAGTAACTGTTTCTGCTTGTTTGTTCTAATAGCCTGCCACCCATTTTGCAGTAAAGACACATTTCCCCCCTAGATACCTTAATTTGTATAAAAGTCACGTAAACTAAGAGAGGAGCGGCCTTCAGCCACAGGGTTGGTCCCCTTCTGCTAATTGCAGAACCTGAACTTCCTTTGTGTGCCACTGCTGACAACAGCCCTGGTTGTGCCTGCTCCTAGCTGGTTCAGGCAGCGATGGAGGGTGGATTTATCCATGTGGGAAGGATTCATGAAACTGCTTCAGAGTTCACTTGAGGAAGAGCGAGGCTTTTAGAAAATGCCTCCGTTGTGCAGAAGTGTCAGCATCAGTCAGAAGAAACAAGAGGGTGACAGGAACACAGTGTTTGCTCAGCGAGTGGGAAGGGGAAAGCTCTGGTGGGTGTCCCAGTCAGGAGCTGGTGCAGGGTTAGTGCTTCCCTTCCTGGAGAGAGAGAGGACAGTGATGCATCAGTAAATTAAGATGCAAGACTTGAAGAGGCTGTCACCGAATTAAGCTGTCACCGCTAAGGGATGTACTGCTGAAGTGTTCTCAGAAACAATTTAAAAGTTCACATTCACTGAGGACTCTCTGACCAGATGCGGCCTCACCTGGATCCTGTAACCTGTCTCCGGGGTGTTGGTCCCCAAGATGCCACAGCGGCTTTACAGCCCTGCAAGGGACAGCATTTCTTTGCAGGAGAACCTGAACCCTGGCTTTTGGGAAGATGCCCTTAAGTATTGCTTTGCTTTGCTATTTAAAGCACCAAGACCAAAATGATATCCCACTTGCTCCTCAGGTTCATGTACCTGCAGTGGGTTTGGGAGCCTGGCTTGCAGGCTGCCGGGTGTGATGGTTAGTGCTCGGGACAAGCCTGACACACACTCTTTTGGTTTTTTCCACATTCTTGTGGCACCCAAGTGTGAGATGTTGCCCATGTGGCCCAGGGACAGCAGGGAGGGCCGGGGGCAGCTTTTCTGCCTGGAGAAACATTCTTTGGTGCAGTTCAGGAGCCTGCAGAGACTTTTCCTTTTCTGTGGCATTTCCAGTCTCCAATGCGAAGCGCAATGCCTGCATGTCCCTGCATAAGCTGGGGCAGAGCGTGCATGTGCCCTTGCGAGTGCTGGGGCAGAGCCATGGGAGAGCCCCCAACCCCATCACCCCCACTGCTTCCCTTGGGGCCAGATCGGGGTAGCCCAGGTCCAGCAGCTGCACTGCACTCCTGGCATTGCTCCCTCCATTGTGCGTGGCAGCCAGGATGTGGCTCTGCTGTGTCTTAAAATGTGGCCCAAGCACCAAAATAATTTAGGTACTTCTGGAGATTTTGTCTTTAACCTCTCAGATAGCAAAAGAGGACTTAGGTCTGGTTTTTTGCCCTTTACTGTGTAAAGGGATGTCCCATGCCCAGTTAGGGTGCTGCTAGCCAACAGCTTGCTCAGGGCCAGCAGCAGCATCACCCGCCCACCCAGCAGGCGCCACGGAGCGGATCCGGCTGAGATGGAAACATCAAGTCAGACAATTGTGAGGCTGATGTGAACGCTGCGATTCATATGTTATTCTAATAAAGTTGACAACAATTTTTCTTAAAGACGCTGGTGTGGAGGCTGGAGCTGTGACTGGTGCGGAGGCTGGAGCTGT
>NW_010299150.1:0-215 GCF_000700745.2 Antrostomus carolinensis | reverse complement strand
CATGGTAAGTCTGGGGGAGGTGGGTGGGCGCGTGCTGTGGGTACAGTCGAGACTGGGGACAGGAGGAGGTGAGGTTTTGCACCTCAGTGTTTGGAAACAAATCTGTTAACTGCAAGTTCTACGCCTTAATCTGCAGCTCCCTACTCTGCAAGGCCGAGGAGGTGGAAACGGTGGTTTTTCTGTCGCTCCCCAGCTCAGGCCTCACGCTGGGCAGA
>NW_010299149.1:58981-68597 GCF_000700745.2 Antrostomus carolinensis | reverse complement strand
TCAGTGACTTGCATTTGTGCAGCAAGTCACTCGTCTGACTCCATGCAATCAGAGTGGGGATCGTGTGAGCTGTGTACCTTGCCTGCTGGAGTTTTTTTAGTGGAAACCTGCAGTATGCCATAATACTGCATGGACTGCAGATTTCATGAGGCTACTATGGAAACAAAAGGTAGTATTCTCAATAACAGTTTGAATCATTGTGCACTAAATTTTAAGGAGCATGTAAAGATCAAAACTTCTCTTATTTTTGTGCAACATGTGAATTACCTTTTTGTAGAACAGAGCACGACACCATTTCTCCCATATGACCTGCCAGCACACTGCTAAGCTGTTTTCAGATTTAGTGTAGGTAGTGCCAGCGCATCTCATGGTGTCTTAGGTACAAGTACTCAAAATCAGTGAATCTACAACTAATGAAGGTGCAGAATTTGGCAATGGATCAATATAATCACTCCACAAAAAAGTGTTACGCATTCTGAAGCTGCAGGTTATTCAAATACCTATTAAAAATTGTAATATATTTACTGAGAGATTAGAAGTTAAAACAAAATTAAATTTGAGGATATACTAAGAGGTGTTTGGTTGTAACTGACCAACATGAAGGTCCTCTGTTGCTTTCTCCTTTCAAAAAGTGTCCCATTTTTCTAAACTAGTGGAACACGGAAGCCAAAAGGAATGGAGTAGGCAGACCTGGTTGAATTAGGGCAAAAGAAGTTGCTGAAGATCACAGTATAGATATGTTGCATCTTTGAAAAGATGTTTATAAGTGTATCAGTAGAATTATATCCCTTTAATTTGATGATGTGTGTTCCCCTCCCCCCCATAATGAACCCGTGATAATGTTTTGTGCCCATTTCAAATTGCATGGTTAAGAAATTTGTCAGTCTAGCTGGTGGCTTAGTTATAATAAGCGAGGACTAAATAACAGATTGCTGTTTTATTTTGTTTTGTTTTTTAAAAAAATCTAAACCCTATTTTAAAACATTAAGGTATTTCTAGGAGCAGAACAGTAAATATGTGATTAGACGTGGTTTATTTTTTCAGGATGAAATACTACCTGACTGAGATTTTTTTGATCCTGTAGGCAAAAGATAACTCCTTATTTTTGACAGTTTTCTATTGTGAAGTCATATATTAATAAGTAAGTTATAAACAAAGTTATTGTATCTGATTGCTTCGTTTTATCTTTTTAAATGTAATTGCAGGCATTTTCTTAGTACAGTTGAAAAGAGCAGACAGAAGTATAAACCAGCTTCCCTCACTGTTGAGTTTGTCCCTTTCTTTTACCGTAAGTATTATTGACAGCATGTTTAAAAATAGTCAGCTTTGGAGGAGTGAACTTAGTGATTCCAAGTTCCTTTCCCCTAAGAATGCCTGATAAATGTAAAGCCCCTTACTTGCTTTGTGAGGCTGAATGAAGTGGGTTGCTTTGGTTGCTTGTTTTTTGCTCTGAGCGTAACCATCTTGCCATTCTTACTCATTTTTGAAAGTCTAGGTCTTTTCAGGCTTTTTCTCAGTGCCTAACATGGTTTAATAGGGTTGGTTCTGTGAATTGCCAATTTTCCTGTTTATTAAGCTACATATAGTGATTACACATAGGATCCTTGTAGCAACCGTAATGATAACTCACATGGAAAAATCATCTTAGGAAAGTGTTCATGCATTTCTGTCTCTTAATATGATTCGACAGCTAAAAAGAAGGAAACACTGCCATCCATCTAGCCAATGCTCCTTGGACTGCAGTTTGGGAAACTGCTCTGTTTTGTCTCTGGTTAGGTCATTAAATATCATGATGGCTACTTTGGAATTCACGTGTTCTTACCATTACAGATTGGCTGTGTGGAAAAGGAGGACTTGTGTGGTCATGTTCTGTACTTGAATCTTGGAAAGGTGGGATGCCCAGCTATTTTGCCAGTTTAGCATACCAAAGTGCTTCACTTTTGCATCAACTACTGCCAACAGAATTGAAGCATCAGGAATATGCTGGAGGGGTGGGGCTTCAGCTGTTAACTCAGCTTTGATTGAAAATAAAAAAGGAAGGTTCTGTTACTAGAGTGGTAGCATTTATGAATTTGGTTTCTCTAGGTTTGAGTCACATACTCCTCTTTTTCCTTGAAATTCTCTCTCTGTGTATGTAAAATAGGCTAGTTACCAAAAAACCCAAAGAGGTGATGCCAGTAAAATGCCATTATGTTTGTGCCAGAGCACTGGAAACTTACTGAAAAGGCTGCTACTGAGGAATGTCATCTGCAGGTTCTCTTCTCCCCATTCAGTGCATTGCACTCTGGCTCTTCCTAAATCCCTTAAATATTATATACTGTGACTGAGCTACATGTGTACTAATTTGCTGGCAGATACTCATTTGCTGGTTGACCAACTGTTGGGAAAAACAGAACAAGAAGTTGCTGAGCATATGCTTTATACATTCTACCATAGCAGCACTAGTTTGAGGCTTTTTTGGTCTACCCAGCTGAATAATTTATTAACAGCCTGTTAGATACTGCTCTTTTGAATTTGTCTGAGGTTCCCAAAAGATTCAGAGGCTGTAAGTCAAGGGAGTGCTCAGACTAGCAGACTAACAGCATGGTCATCTAGGTGTTGTTTCCTTTGAAGACCAGATTTAGAAAATAGCTGTGCAATTTTCTTTTAAAACAGCCTTACATTCAGTAAGTATATAGTCAGAAATCTTACTTGCCTGTAATTGGTATAGTCTTAAAGGTTATATTATTATTTTAATGAATATAAAGTTATTTCATTTTCAGTTTCTATTGTTTGTTTAAAATCTCAGTTTTTACAAACCCAAGTCATTATCAGTTTTAACTCATATTGTTATTGGAAGTTCTACGATGGTTAATTCCAAATAAAATAATCCTTTGTAGTTTGTTACAGCTGCTTTGAGTCTAGTATTATTGCTATAGCAACAATATCCAGGTTATATTGATTGCTAAGAAGAGTTCCTGCGGCTGCTTTTAACTAATTTATAACAGATATGGCATGAGAAGACATGCAGGATAATTGTCTTTAAAGATGCTACTGCTAGAAAGGCTACAGACCTGCACAGCCTTCCCTGGGAAGTTTGACTTAAAGGGAGCAAGCTCAGGGGCTTTTTCTGAGCTGCATTCACTACATATGGTGTTAGACTTTCTGTGCCAGAATTGCTCTAACCTTCGTCGTGCTTGCTAATTGCTTGCGTGTTAGCATGTCCTTCTGTTTCTCATTAGTATGAATAAAATGGGCTCATTTTACATTATGGATCAGATCAACAGTTGTTGTATGTCTATAGTTCTGTCAGCACCTACATGAAAAGTTTAATGCAAGCTAAAGGTCTGGCCCTGTGAATTCCTGATAAATATGATCTTGTGTTGCTTTGATAATGCTGGAATTGATGTGTTTGTCTCTGATCTATGTAAAAGAAATTGGAGATAACATAGTTGAATTTTTTTTTTTTAATTTTCATGACAGGGAGAGGATGGGCTTTTTAAATTATTTTGTTTGTTGGTGGGGTTTTCTTGGGAGGAAAAACTTTGTATAATTTATATGACCAAAGTAAGGAATCCTTCTTTTTATTTACTCCAATCAGAATGCTTTCAAGAGAGTGAACATCTCAAGGAAAGCCTAAAATGTTGCCTGCTACATCTTTTTGGAGCTATTGTAGCTGGTGGTCAGGTAAGGATATTCTAGACTCTTTTCAGCTACTGAAAGCCTCCAAATGCCTGTTCATTGTTTAAAGCTTATAAATAGCTCATAACTCATACATGAGAAGAATTTATTACTGTCTATGAATTGTTTGTTTGTCTCACTAAGTTTGAGGTCATTCTGTGCAATATGCTAAAAGCTAGGTCCTAATTTCAAGTAACAGTAGAAATTGGTGTCTATAATAACTACACCTTCATATGAACTTACTGTAATATTTTCATATCATAAAGAAAAAATAGGGGTAACTAGATTACGAGTTTCCACCTGTAAAAATGTAAGTTTTGTATCAACACATGAAATTCATCTAGCTTTCTTCCCAGTGTTAGAAGTAAGCTCTTTCAGTAAGAGGCACAGGAGCCTTTATAGCTTGGAAGCTGTTTAAAATCTTTGAAAAAATATGAAGAAAAGACGATGTTTGTCATCACCAAGGACAACATGCAGTCTCTTGGCTGACTTCTGTAATGTGCTACTTAGTCTGGTCACAAGCCAATGTTACTTCTGATGATCTAGAAGAGAGAGCATTTTTAAGTGTTGTCGGGGAGCAGCAAAGCCAGGCACTGCTTTACCAGGGAAGGCAAGCTGAAGCTGAGCATGATGACCAGGCAGGCCGAGGCATCAGGGTGGGGATTTGGTCTAGTGATGGTAATTAGGGTCAGTCAGGAGGCCAGTGCCAGCCAGGCCCAGCCATAGTGATGAGGAAGGTCTAAGGTCAAGCCAGGCAGACAAGTCTGGGGGTCAGGTTCAGGACAGTACCTGGCCAGGCATAGGCATGGGCATGGCTGCAGTGTAGCTCAGGCAGGTAAAACGTTGAGAGCCAAAGTTTGAATGCAGCTCCCTAGAGAATGCAGGAAGCCCCTGATGAGGCTTCTCAAAGCTCTCTACAAGGTGGGGCTCCTGCCCCAGATTTAAGTGGGCCTTGAGCCTATGCAGGCAGACCTCTAGGAGGAGAGGTGAGCAAAATGCACTCAGAGCCCAGATAAATGTTTGCTAATTATGATGTTCTTTTCAAAACTGTTAAAGTATCATGAATCTCATGATATAAAATGAAAATTCAAGTTAAGGTTTACCTAAAATTAGCAGTTTATCAAGGCGCCCTTATAAGAATTTTATAACATGCATTTAAATTAATTTCCTTTTCTCTGTAAGCATTCTCTTTGAAAAAGAAAATCTAGTTAAGTGAAAAGGATGGGATGCATTTAATCTGTAGCCATCAATATAATCCAAGTAGAATGTTTCATATTTATTTAACAGTTACAGGGCATTAACAGACATAATAATGCATGTTGCACGATTCAGGTAACTCAGACTGCTGGTTTGAAGGGGTTTGATTGTATTTATTTATTTAGTGTTATTTTTGCCTTAATCACTTTTTACCCCCATGGGTTTCAGAGGAATGCCCTTCAAGCAGTATCTCCTGCCACCATGGAAGTCTTGATGCGTGTTTTGGCAGACTGTGACAACTGGGATGACAGGAACCCTGAGGAAGTGAGCAGGAAGGCAGAGCTGACTCTGAAGTGCCTGACAGAAGTTGTCCATATCCTTCTAACCAGCAGTTCTGACCAGCGGCAAGTGGAGACGAGTACAATATTGGAGAACTATTTCAAGTTACTTAATTCAGACCATTCAGCTTTACCTAATCCAAGACGATGTAGGCAGTGGGAGAGCAGGTTCATAGCACTACAGATCCAAATGCTGAGTAAGTACTTAGTTCTGCAGTTCCTTTAAATATCTCTTGATAATAACTCTGAAGCAAGTAATGATTGAACCACGTTAGCAATAACTGAATGTTCCACAAAAAAAAAGTTCACTTGGCTAAGCAATTGAAAAATTTCAAACATTTCTTCATTGGCATTACTTTAGCTATATTCCTGTTTAATCATTCACTGCAAAAACACCCAGAAGAAACCTGTGATAAAATACCCATGTGGTTGCTGTTTTCTTATAGCTCACTTTTACTTTTTCAATGGCATTATTTTAAACATTGGCCAAAGGTGGTGATCTGAAACAATTGGATTTAACTCATTGAATAAGAATTCAGGGTTTGGAGTTTTTTCTACTTAGATGTTCAGAATAGGAAATGCAAATAAAGGTATTTATTTTCCCAAACTTCCAAGAAAAATGAGGAATAGTACTGAGGCGATTAAGAATACTTACAGTACAAGACTGGTGTAGAATGCAGATTAATTGCTTGATGAGGAAGCAAGTGTTTGTGTGCTTTAAATAAACAGCATGCTGCTTATGTACTCACAAATGGCAATAACTTTAAATAGAGCCCCAAAGCAATTAAAGATGGTCAGTAGCTGAATTTTTCTTCAGGTATAGTAGGCTATGTGATAATTTTTACGGCATCAGAATGTTTTAGCTTTAGGCCTAGTGCTCTGTGCTTGAAACACACATCATTCTTGATCAAAGAATTCACAGCATATCGTTTGTTGTATTCCCCCACCCCCCCCCCCCCCCCCCCAATTTATTATGTAATGTTCAGAAAAAATGCTTGATGGATTTGGGAAGTGTTTTGTCTTTGATGCTAGTTCTGTTTTAATTTTATAGATACCATCACAGCCATGTTAGACTGCACAGATAGGCCTGTTCTGCAGGCAATTTTCCTTAACAGTAACTGCTTTGAGCATCTCATTCGACTGTTGCAGAACTGCAAGGTAAATTTTCCCTTATCAGCATATTTTCAACAAAACCTGTCTTGTAATATTGAAGTTATATTAATTACCTTTATATCTTCCTTCTGAATTAGATGCAATTTTAAAGTGTCTGCATACTGGATCAGT
The DNA here is from genome assembly GCF_000700745.2 of Antrostomus carolinensis. Classification (NCBI taxonomy): domain Eukaryota; kingdom Metazoa; phylum Chordata; class Aves; order Caprimulgiformes; family Caprimulgidae; genus Antrostomus; species Antrostomus carolinensis. The sequence goes on along the minus strand of NW_010299149.1, from coordinate 62,118 downwards.
TAGAGCCACTAATGCCTTGAAATATCTGAAGGATCCAAGTTGTTTTAAAATCTTTTTTTATTCCTAAGAAAGTAAAGAAGTTTCTTGTCTGTCTTGTGTTTAAAGCAACAAATACTTATTTTGAGTCCTGAGCAAAACACCAAAAGACAGACCCTGCTCAGTCTAAGATCTGCTAAGGTTGTTACTGGAATCAATACCCCCCTGCCTTTCTTTGGTTTTTGAATCTTTTTTTATTCTGTCACTGTATTGCTAGGAAGTCACAACTGCTGCCAGACGGGGGTCTGAATTCTAATTCCAGAGACATTAAAATGTCTCTGTAAATGTTTCTCATATTTGAGTCTTGTATAGCTGACATAAAACATGAACTAAAGCTGTTACAAATGTTCTTCCATTGTTCTACATAGGATTTAGTGTTCACATAGATGTTGTGTTTTCATCTCAATCCCAGATGGTCATAATTTGCAAGCTAGTGTCTTCCACTGATTGCTTTGTAGTTTTCATTTTTCCCTGTGCAAAAGAGCATAGATATGAAGTAATTCTGGAATATTTTATTTCTCTTTTTGTGATATATTGGTGGTATAGCTATGTTGAGCTCTTCTAATGCTAGATAATTTCAATGTTAGCTACAGTATGCAATTTAATTCAAATCAATTTAGATTTTGAATTAGAATATATTTCAGTGCAATGATATATTAAAAATAAATGTGTTTGGATTGTGTCTTAACTGTAGTTGTAATCAGTGGCAGAATGCCACCTGACTTGAAGTGTTTTGAATAGTGCTTGTAGTTTTTTATCTTCTGAAAATATATTGTTTGACCTTTCCATTCTCTTCCTCTGTTTGGAAATCTGTGCTTATTTTTGCAGTGACCTTGTACTCTATAAGAAATTTCTTTTTTTAGTTTCTTCTTAAATCATTAAGCAGTGGGATGTTTACCTGTTTGTGGAGACTAACTATGTTCCTGTTCTCATATAAACAAGTGGTGGAATTTAAGAAAGCAGGAACAGCTACTCTATTTTTGCAATTTGCTCCTTTTTATTTTTACTCTGCCTGTATGTATGTTATAAAATCACGCTCTTTTGAGGCTTTTTTCCTGGGAGGAAGTTTTACATATTACTGTGATTGATTTGATATGAATAGTGCCAATTGGCTACATAGTAGAATTTTTTTAACCTTTCACAGTCAAAATACCACCAAGGATGAGATATGGGGAGAGAGTGGAGGCTGGGAAGGTGTTGTATGTTTGTATTTTCCAATATACTGTATCTCCATCCTTTTTCACAGCCGAATAACAAAGATTAATTTAGCCGTGGAATTAGGCTTTCTCCTTATTAGCTGCAGGTGGAGACCCTATTTCTAGATTATTTTTTTTTTCCTTTACCTATGAAAATCTTGCTACTGGATTTGCCAGAAAGCTGTGTAAAGCGCAATCCTGCAACTCTGCAGAGAGCAGGAGAGTCCATACGTGTATCTGAAACTCAGGAAGCTATTGGATCTTCAGCAGATTTGAAGTGCAAGAAATTTCCGTGGAGAAGAGGGATAAAGAAAATCCGTACCACTGTTTCTGCTATAGATATCCCAAAGAACTTGGGGTATTCAAGGCCATACTTCTAGTCATGCTTCCTAGTCCTTGGCAGTTCAACAGTCTTCTAAAATTTAATTCTTTTTTTTTTTCATATTTGCTGGTTTTAAGGCTTATGGGCAAACTGTCTTCCCGTAACTGTGCTCTAGGGGTAGAGATCTGCACAAAAGCTTTTCAGAACTGCCTGGTTAAGTTCCGATTATCTGAATGTTGCTTTTTGCCTGTAACATCTGAAAAGAGGGACTGTAATTTAGAGGTATGAGAGGTGCTTATTCTATACTGAGAGTCATTTAACAAGCTGCTTTGTTAGTCCTGAATCTTTTTTCACCTATTAGACTCTCTTACAGGGCAGACTTTGAGCAAAGCACAATGTCCTCTAGCAGTATACCTAGTTAAAAAAAATATTTTCAGAACAGCTTTTAAATAGAAGAATTAAAACTATATGGCTATTGTAATAAAATCTATTCTTCCATTTTACATGTATTATCAGAATTGAAGTAACCCATTTTTTGCATGTCTGCATTTGCTTCTGTTTGATGTTCTGATTTCTGAGGCATATTATAGTTATTCTGCAGTGTTATGTGCTCTTGGCCATGATGTATGTACCTTTCAAAATGACTTGTGTTTCTAACTATGTGCTTTCACACCTATGTAAGTCAAAGTAATGTATATTGAGTGTTGTCCTTCTATTTGCCAAAATATGACAAATGCTTAGTTTTTTACCCACAAAAGGGAAGTGTTGTTCTTTTTTTCTTTTTTTTTTTTTAAGGGACTTTAAAAACATTTTGATTGGGGATTTTTTTATACAACTCAACTGAATCTGAAAATAGAAGAAGATAAATTTTAGTCCTGATTAGATTACTGCTAAACTTTGTACACAAAGTGACTGCAGTTGATTATGAAGGTATTTGTGAGCTTTAAACTTGCAAATTCAGGAGCTGGCTAGGAATCTAGCTACTATACACAGAGCAGTTTTAGCTGAAGATGCAGTATAGGTTTATGTTTGATTTAAAGCTATTGACAACCTGTCTGATTCTTAAGATGATGGCAGATATATTTTACTCTCATTCCTGTCCTAAAGACAGTATGTGCCCCAGAAATTTTGCTGCCATTGCTGTTTGAAGATTAAAATACTCCGTCATCTTCAGCCTTCACCTAGGGTGAAACATAAGTGGAAAATGGTGAAACATCTGTATCCATTTATTTGTTAATGCCCCAGTGTTGTCTTTATTTCTTGCAAGTAAACTTTTGAGAACCTGTTGTCATGTTGCTTATTGTAAATGAAATCACTGTTGCTAAGCCAGTGACCAGTATAAATTCCAGATAGATGTTTCCTTGTCTCAGCGATTACATGTTTTCATTTAATTCTGTTTTTGGGGGGGGGGAAGCAATTACTATTTAGCAAAAATACAATGTAATCTTTAGCATCGTAATAATTAACAGAAGACTAATATTAATGGAGGATTGTCTCTCACTGGTGTGTGAACTCTTTTTTTTTTTTTTTTTTTGGGGGGGGGGGGGGGGGGGGTTTTTTTTTTTTTTTTTTTTTTGTTTTTT
>NW_010299149.1:57071-58885 GCF_000700745.2 Antrostomus carolinensis | reverse complement strand
TTTTTTTTGTATGTGAAGTACAAATCCAAGGCAGCCTCTGCAGGTTTGGCTGCAGGTAACTGTTTAATGCAATTATTTCCATTATTCTTATCTCTGTTTCTAACAGCTGTTTTTAAATGCTAACAATAAAGTGGCAGACAAGAGTGAGAAAGACCTTGCCAACAAATTACTGACAGAAATGAATGAGGACCAGGTACCTACCTAACCTGTATTTTGCTTCAGTCAAGACACAATCATAGGAAAATTGATTCTTGTGCTTCACCTTAACCATCCTCTACAAGCTTTCTGCAGCAAGATGAACTTGTGTTACTGCACACATCAGTATTTCCCATCTCTGGAAAATATTTTTTCTGAATAACAGATTGAATTCAACCTCAGTTTTATTAATCTGCTTCAAATTGCAGATGTTTGCATTAGATTGAGCCTCAGTTTTGCTTTTTTTTTTTTTTTTTTAAGGAAAAGGTGAAGTACATGAATGGAATCCAAATAAAATCTGTCAACCTGGTGGTGATTTTTTTTCCCCTCCCTTTCCTCTTTTTTGCTTCTTTGTCTCAGCACTGTGGTGTTTTGGATTCTGGGGCCTTGTTTGTGAATCTCAATGGTTGTATTTGATGTCCTGATTCTTTGCTTGTCATCAAGAACAGATGTTCACAAAACAATGGACAGGCTGAATCAGGGAGGTAGGAATAGCCTGTTGCTTTAATTTTCACAAAATATTGTGGAAAGTTTCAAATGCAAATTGTTGTTGTATTAATTTTATAATAGAATGATTTGTTCTGATTAAAAATGTAAAGAAATGCTAAATATACAAGGTATGGTAATCTACATATTGTGATTCTAACTAGTAGCTTTAGCTTTTTTTAGAAACACTACGACACTAACTGCATGTAAATATTTCTTCACATCTAACACAGTCTTCTGATACTTGACATTTCATTTTCAAAATATCTCTGATATGCATATATTTCAGAGGTGGCGAAACAGAGTATGTTTGTTTGCACAGTTTTGCTAATTAGGTTTACTGATGGATGCAAAATAGTACTCCAATGTTTTTGTCCTTAAAACCATCATAGAAATATCAATATAAACAAGAATTATAGAAAACAAACAAACAAAACCCTGAAAAGATTACTTGAATTGGCAAAAGACCTGTTGATCAATGCGATGAGACTGTGGGTGAGGCAGCCACCTTACTGTGCTGGTGTGACTTATCTGTTATAGTTTCTGTGTGTGCGTTGCATTGGCGTGTAGGGACTTGGATGGAAAAGAAGACACTTTACATGAACTGCAGGTGCCCAGTTGTCCAGCAGTGCACACACACATACTGCAAGAGGTTTCCTAATTTGTTTTCCTCCCTCCCTTTTGAGGTTGTCCATTAGCCGCATGAGGAAAACGTGTTTGTCTATCAGAATATTTGTGGTGCAATGTGTGTTGTGATGCTTCTCTCCTCTTGAATTACGTGGCTAGTTGTCTACTCTTATGTAAGGCTGTGGGGTTATGAAATCGTGACTCATGGGGAGATAATTTTTAAAGCATGTTAACAAACTCTTGGTTTCCCTCCTGGCAGGAGGGCACAGTATAGATTTTTGGAGCAGAACTATCTTTGCATATTTGTATATAACTTCTGTACCTGCTACTTTCAGGTGTTTCAGGGACACCTAGACTGCTTGGCAGTGTCAACCATTCAAGCCCTCACAGCAGTAATGCACAAGTCTCCAGCTGCTAAGGTAACAGTATGTATGCGGAAGTCTGTTTGCAGTAGGCTTCTTGATCTTGCTTCCAGATAGTGTTTTTATCACAATATCTTGATGAAT
>NW_010299149.1:49962-57032 GCF_000700745.2 Antrostomus carolinensis | reverse complement strand
AGGAATAGCTAATGAGCATCCCTTATCCCTTTATGTGTGTCTAATGGCTGGACACTGAGCCGTCTTTGTATCAAAACTGAAAGATCAGAATGTTAATGGCAGTTGGAACCTTTGTAAAGAAAATACATTGTTACTTGTTCCCTGAATATGTGGGGTACAGTTAATAGATATTTGCAGGAATTTTCAGGCAGGAGTTTGTGTTGTAGTTTATGATGGCTTTAAACTAATTTGGGACAGTATTACCGTCCAAATAGTGGTCTTGCTGCTCCCCTGCCCTTCCTTTGTAGTTATTCTTGTGGCTTGATAAATGGATAGGTTGTGGTTAGTTTGAATCTGACTGGAAGCTAAACCCACAGAAAAATAGTGTGTTTATTCTTGTTCTGCTGAGTTCATTAGATTCACCCTGTGGTCGAATGATTCCCTGATCTTGGCACAGGGAAGGGGATGTCACTGCAAAGAGAAAAGGATGTGGCTGCACAGTGGAGGCTAAAGGAAGAGTGGGAGTCATATGATTTGATTGCTACTTACAGTACAGTCTGAGTGAGAAGCAACAGGGTCAGTTAGGCTCCTCCAGAGCACTACTCGGAGTGCTTATTTCTCTGCTGACTCAAAAGCCTGGGAAGAGTTGTATGTTGGAGGTGGGGACTAGCAGTGATTCACAAAGGGTCAGTAAAGTTTTCAGTTGTACTTCCACTACAGCATATGTATTTTTCTTTCCTTACTTGCTTAAGCAATCATCTCAATACTTCTGACAGATTCATCCTTTTAAAAAAAAAAACAAAAATTAATTTCAGTGCAGAATACAGCTGGGAGAAGAGTACCTGTTCTGTATGATGCATTGGCTGTTTACTAACTAAACCATAAATGGATGCTACAGTTTGGATTTTACTGCTTCATGTTTTTGGTTTTTTTTTTTTTCTTGATGTAAAATCAATTTGCTTTCAGGAAAAACTTCCTTGGAATACTTTTCTAACTTTCGAAGTGTTTAGCATGGATGGCTTTTAATCAAGCCGGTCTAGGAAAATCTTTCACTCAAAAATTAATTCTCAATATAATAACTTAATTTCATGCTATAGTTTGCATTAAAAATGAAGCTATTAGTATTTTGTGATAGAATTAACATTTTGATTTATACCAAAGAAATTATATTCTTGTATAGGTAATTATTAAAGTATAACTTTGATCTTTTATTTGTTTATCTGCATGCTTCAGTGAGATCCTTCTCATCTGAAGTATGCTAGAGATAGCACAACAGACATATTATCAAAAAGAGATTTCTAGCCTGTAAAACATTATTCTTGCATTCTAATTATTTTGTGTCTAATATTGTGTTAAATTAGAACCTGCTGCAGTGGATGGGCAATTTTTGTACATTTTATTTGTTACTGAAACTGGGATTTTTATCCTCAGGAGGTCTTCAAGGAGAGGATTGGTTATGCACACATATATGAGGTACTAAAATCGCTTGGTCAGCCCTCACGGGAACTGCTGGAAGAACTCATGAATATGGTGAGATGTGCTTGCTTTGAGTGCTGAAACGCTTACATCTTTTCAACAGTACTTCTAGCCCTATTCTATTGTATTTCACGTCTGAGTTCTTTGCTGTTTTTCAGGCTGTTGAGGGCGACCACATGGCTGTTGGGATACTAGGCATCAGTAACGTCCAGCCCTTATTGCTGCTTATCCAGTGGCTTCCAGAGCTAGAATCACATGACCTGCAGATTTTCATCTCAAATTGGTTGAGGCGAATCTGCTGTATTAACAGGCAGAGCCGCGCCACGTGTGTCAATGCAAACATGGTCATCCGTATCATTCAGACACTGAATTCCCACTCTGCGCTCCATTGTACTTGTGCGGAGAACCTGATTGCCCTTCTGGGCTCTTTGGGGAGCCAGTCAATGGGCTCAGAAGAACTGCTTCAACTAATACGGCTCCTGAGGACTGAGGAACCAAAACAAGCTCACCCTTATGTTGTTCCAGTGATGCGAGCCATTCTAGCCATGGCCCGGAAGCAGGGCATGGCTAGTGCCTTGCAGTATTTCAACTTGTACCACAGCATGGCCGGAATTGCTGTTCCATCAATTCATAAGTGGCCGGGCTCTGCATTTTCTTTCAATGCTTGGCTCTGCCTTGACCAGGACCGGGTGGACCCTAGTGCAACTAGCAAAAGTGGCAAGAGGAAGCAACTTTATAGGTATAGTAACTATAACTACTTCAACAGCACTAATCTGGGCTGTCTGTTCCCTGTGGCATATGGTACCCTATCACATGTGGTGCTTCTGCTTATCTTTATGTAATGCAATAGATAGCGCTTAAGTTTGTGAAAGGGAGCAGTTTCATCTGTCACCAGAGCCAGGCTGTGTTACAGAAATAAGTATGTAGTTTCTTAGTTATAATGTTTTCTTGTCTACAATTTCAATATCCATAACTTCAGATTGTGTTAAGGTTCATAGCTTAAACAAACAAACAAAACAACACCAAAAAACCACCTCAAAATCCCTCTAAAACCCCACCCCAAAACAGAACAGTCTTCCCACAGTTTCCTGTAAAGGTAATGAAATATGTTTTCCATATGAGAGCACAATGAAAAGGGCACCTTCATTTACTTAAATAGTATACATTGACATGAATGTTTCTCAGTAGAATATAACTTTCTGGGTACTAAAATTAATCAGCAAACAAAATGCGGAATTGAGGAATACTAGTTAAAGAATCTCTCGCTCCCTTCAGTCCATTTTATTGCAGAGTAGCTTCAGGGGAAATGTTGAAGAATGCAATTCTAGTCCTAACAATTACTATTTTCCAAACCCTTATGTCTTACAGTGTTACTTCTGTTTATTAATAATCACGGTGGCAGGTGGAGACCCCTTATATTTCTGTGGCTGCCTTGTGTATTTTGTATAGCGCAGCCCTGATGAAGGTTGCCACCTGATTAACTGCCGCAACACTGTTCCCAGTGTTTGTTAGCATGTCCCACTAAAGATCTTAAGTAGACTGTAGTTCTAGAAAGCTGTGGTGGAATTGCACTACAAAGTGAAAAAGCTTCAATTGGATTTCATTGTGATGCTATTATACCAACAACTGACTGGTTTTCTATCATTTTACGTACAGTTTTGAAGACATTATTCTAGTATTGGGAAGCAAATTCAATACAGTACTGTATTGAAATTAATACAAAAAAGAAGAAATGTTTAAAATTCCAGTTTCAGCTTGAAATGTTAAGCACACAACTGAATTAGAATAATTAAAAATTTACCTAGCTGCTATGCTTTACAGTGTCTGTAATTGTAAGACAGCTTACATCTATTGAGATTGACATTGTCTCATCAAACAGTTTTAATGCAGATTTGTTTACAAAATTAAAGATCAAACTTTCTTCATTTTCTAGAAGGGTTATTCCATGTGCTGTTTTGGTCTTTAAAATAAATTAAATCTCTGTATACAACACTATGATGTGAAACAAGGAAAATGGAGAAAACATATCTACTAACTGTGACAGTAATGTCGTGAATCTGCATGCAATATTGGCAGCTTTACCAGGGGCTGACAGGCACAATTTAATTGATACAAAACAGTACAGGTTGCAGGCCCATCTCTTCTTTATTACAATATTGTAGCTTCCAGAGACTACAGTGGGTGGGACTTTTTAACAGAACCAGGTTAAGCTGTGTGGGTCAAACTGAAACATTACTTGTTGCGACCGAGGTTATGTTTTCATGTAAAAGATGGACGGTGACAAGCTGCTTTGAGAGCTTGAGTAGGAAGGCTGTACAGAGGGACATGGACAGACTGAATTGATGGGCTGAGGCCAACTGTATGAGATTCAGCAAGGCCAAGTGCCAGGTCCTACACTTGGGTCACGACAACCGTGTGCAATGCCACAGGCTTGGGGAAGAGTGACTGGAAAGCTGCCTGGTGGAAAAGGACCTGGGGGTGTTGGTCAACAGCCGACTGAACATGAGCCAGCAGTGTGCCCAGGTGGCCAAGAAGGCCAACAGCATCCTGGCCTGTATCAGAAATAGTGTGGCCAGCAGGACCAGGGAAGTGATGGTGCCCCTGCACTCGGCACTGGTGAGGCCGCATCTCAAATACTATATTCAGTTTTGGGCCCCTCACTACAAGAAAGACATTGAGATGCTGGAGTGTGTGCAAAGAAGAGGAATGAAGCTGGTGAAGGGCCTGGAGAACAAGTCTAATGAGGAACAGCTGAGGCAACTGGAGTTGTTTAGTCTGGATAAAAGGAGGCTGAGGGGAGACCTTATTGCTGTCTACAAGTACCTGAAAGGAGGGTGTTGCAAGGTGGGTGTCAGTCTCTTCTCCTGAGTAACAAGTGACAGGACAAGAGAATGGCCTCAAGTTGCGTCAGGAGAGGTTTAGATTGGATATTAGGAAAAATTTCTTCACTGAAAGTGTTGTCAAGCGTTGGAAGGAAGTGGTTGAGTCACCATCCCTGGAGGTATTTAAAAGACATGTAGATGTGTTGCTTAGGGACATGGTTTAGTGATGAGCTTGGAAGTATTAGATTAACGATTTGTCTCGATCTTAAGAGGTCCTTACCAACCTAAATGATTCTGTGATTCATTCTGGATCACCTTTTGGCCTCTGTGTCCTGTGCTTTGAGGTCCCTTCCTTGAGGCAGTTCATCTTAGTTTTTTTGGAACAAGAATAATAGCTAGACAGATAGTAAATATTAGACCAGTGACAAATGGCTTAACTCAGTTCTCTCCTTAGTGAATGTGCTGTTTGGTGATTTCCAATAGTTTTGATTAAGTCAGTCCTTGATTGTGTGTTTTGTTGTCTTTTTCTGTAGCTTTTTCACAGGAAGTGGTATGGGTTTTGAAGCATTTATTACGTACTCTGGGGTATTGGTTGTTGCAGTTTGCACGAAGAGGGAATATGCAACAGTGATGCTACCTGACCATTGTTTTTTTGACTCTCTCTGGGTAAGATTTGATACTGAAAACCACTTTGTTTAGGATAGTACTGTTAGCTCAGAATTGAAAGCTCTTTTTTTGTTGCTGCTGTTGTTCTACAAATGATCTATTTTCTCATATTTAAAGAACTTATTGCATAAGAACAGACCTAATCTCAAATAATGCAAGTAATTTCTGTGTAGATTGATGGTTGATTGAGGTAAATTATGCCTCTGTTATTAGGCATTTGTTGTTGATAAACTGGTTACAGCATTGTGTTTAGAGATTTTTTTTTTAACATGCAGGGTTTTTTAATATTACATTATAACAAGCATAGGTGACTGTGATGCTATGTGAATAAATAAAATGTGCTACTGTGTTTCTGCCTTGCCCTTTTCTATTCATGTACTTAAGGACTGATGTGCATTATCATGAAAGAGCTGTATCTCTTTCTCTTCAAAAATCTGTGTACATATAAACTACTTTAAAACAGAAGCATCTGATAGGTGGTCTTATTTTCTTGTTCATGCTTTTCTGAAGTGCTTCCTCACTAGATTAGTAGAGATGTAAGTTAAATATTTCCATACAGTCATTTCACTGCTTTTTAATACTGAATTAATTATTTTATATTGCTTAACCAGCACAACATAACTATTGTCCACATGCCTGGAAAGAGACCCTTTGGTCAGAGCTTTGTGTACATCTATGTCAATGGACAACAGAAGGTCTCTGCCCCACTTCGCTTCCCTGCCATGAATGAAGTAAGTTCACCTTCTGAGTCATACCCCTGTTCTGATGAGCTCCTGTAGAACACTGAGAACATAGTTGGCCTTTTTAATTTGGAAATTGTGTAAGAGTTTAAGATTGCTTAGCCTATTGCCAATAAGCTTCTGTTCAACTTTGGACAGTGTCCAGAGTATCAGTTTGGAGTATAACTAACCATTAATTAATGCTTGTTTAGTCATCTCAGTTTAAAAACAAAACCAAACCAAACCAGATTACCTTGATTAAATTGTAGGGTTTTCCTCAAAATAATTACCTGAGCATACTGATATAATTTGAGTAAATCATAATAAATCACAACTCTGCCAGTAGGATTGGTGTGACAGCACTCAATGAGGAGTTTTCAGCTGTAACTTTTTTTACTTGTATTTTCTGTATATTCCCTTAATATGCTAATCTTATACCTGCTTTGTTAGCTGGATAAGCAGTTTACATGCAGTTAATCTAGCCATTTCAAATGTGTACACATTTAGCCTAAAAAACCACACTAGCCATCAAAATGAGTATGTGTCATGTTTAATTTTCTTTGTAAGCTTTGTCCATTCTTTTTGGGGAACAAATCCGTTTTAAACTGGGCTACAACACTGAGCATTCTTCCCTCTTTTGTAAGTCCTAATTTCATATTTGTTAAATATGTTGAGCAGACACTTAAATGGACAAAGTCATAGGAAAAGCAATATAACACTTAAAAAATGAGAGTAAATGTAATTTCCATTGCGAGATTAAACTCTGGATTTGGCCCGTCTATAGAACAAGCGCTCTAAACGTCAAGGTAGATAAAAGTACGGCAAGTAAGCTTCCCGTGAGAACATCTATTTGAATGGAATAACTGATATGAGAAATGTACAGTAGGACATATGCTAGGCTAGTATCTTGGAATATAATCCAGAAGAGGAGTGTTTACTAGGATATCTGGAGCACCATCCTTCCTGACTCTGCTCCTGCCAGAGGTCACACAACAGGTGAGGTGACCAAATTGCTCGTAATTGGAGAAAGGGCACTCTGCTATTGTGGAAAGTATATGCTCTTTTTTTTTTGACCTGCTGTGTTGGATTACTTCTTTTCCAGGGCATGCCAGAATTTGCTGCTCTTAGTTTAATTTATTTAGTTCAAGTTTGCCAGAGATAGTCTTCAGATTTATTTTGTAAACTGTGAAAAAAGAGGTTAGATTTACAGTATATTTTGTTTTCTTTCTTTCATGTGTGACGGTCCAGTCTTTTACTTCTTGCTGCATTGGTTCAGCTGGTCAAAGAACAACAACTCCTCCTCCATCTCAGATACCAGATCCGCCTTTTTCCTCCCCTGTTATGCCCCATCGGACATCACTTGGCGGCATTCTCTCTACAGGAAGTTGGGGTGGGATGCTTGGAAAAC